>NC_048415.1:4709008-4783039 GCF_013103735.1 Etheostoma cragini
GTGTGTGTGTGTGTGTGTGTGTGTGTGTGTGTGTGTGTGTGTGTGTGTGTGTGTGTGTATGTGTGTGTGTGTTGGTGCTCCGCTCTCTGTCACTATGCAGAGTAAACCGGTGGATATCGTAATAAACTTTTATTTGTTATTTTTTGGGCAACTTAGTTAAGGCAGCAGGCAGGTGTTGCTTAGGCGGCCGCCTTAGCTGCAAAGTGCTGCGGGAAACCCTGTGTTTTAATATCTTGCTATTAGGGCGGGGCAATATGGAGAAAATCAGATATTGCAATATTCTTGTCCTAATACCTCAATGATGATATTGCCCCGATATTATAGGGCTGACAATTGGTTCACAATGAGATTCAAGATAAATATCTTCAGTAATGTAATCCCTAAATGGTAGAAGAGAAGAGCTAGAACAGTCTGGTAACACAGGAAATGACATCCCTTTACTGTAAAGCAGCCTGTAAAACCAGGAAAAGACAAAACTTAAGCCATTTACATTATTACAATTACCAAAATCTAAGATGATCTCTAGTCTCATTCCCCAATGTCAATATAATATCGATATACCGTCCAACCCTACTTGCTATTATTGATTTTTTATGTTTCTATTCAGCTGTTCCGTGCTGCGTCCCATAAACCTATCCCTCCACAGGGATCAATAATGTTTCAACTTAGTTCTTTTAGATACCTTAAAAACATAACTTATATTAAATGTTGATTAGAGACAACTAGAGAGAGGTTATAAATGTATATTGTTACATGTGTTTTACCTTTTAATGCCCATGTCTCGGATGGCAGAGGAAGGTGGTCCAATGAAAATGATGCCTTCCTGTTTACACGCCTCTGCAAACTCTGTGCTTTCTGACAGAAAGCCATAACCAGGATGGACCGCCTAAACACACAAACATGTTTCTAAAACACCACATTTAACAACAATGTCAATTCACCTTTTTGGTTTAATGTCCAATAGGAATAATTTAACATGAATAACAGTTAAAGGGGTTGAAAAGACATGAACATCATGATCTTCAATTCCATTTTTGAGCTCCTTAAGGCAGGACTAAAAGGAAAGTGACAGCATCACTTCTGTTCCCAAAACTGTTTACAACCAGTAGAGGATTACTCACATGTGATCCAGATGTCTTGGCCACTTCCAAAACTTTCTCCATGGAGAGGTAACTCTGCTGGGAGGGTGGAGGACCGATACGGTAGGCTTCATCTGCCTACAAAGAACAAAACAAGGCAAAAACAGACAATTTCCAACGGAATATACTGGAACTAATACAAGTTTGTAAACTATAAATGACCAATGGAAGAAAAAAACTACATTAGCAACTTGCTGCCTTCACTGTCACAATTTGAATTGAATTGTGTTTGCTAAAGGAGCTGCAGAACGTCTCAGAAGCAAATGACTACAAATACTAAAAAAAACAGCTCTTTGCAAGCTATCCAGCATCTTACCATGGCCACATGCATGGAGTGTCTGTCTGCATCACTGTATACAGCCACAGAGCGGACGCCCATCTTCTTGGCTGTGCGCATCACACGACACGCAATCTCTCCTCGATTGGCAATCAGCACCTTCTCTATCCTTCCCACCCCTGGAGAAGACAGTAGAGACGTTATTTATCCCAAAACAATGAAACGTTCTTTAAATGTACTGCACAACAGTTGTCGCTATTTGAATCAAAAGCGCAAAATGTTTTAAAGGGCGCGCAACCATCATTGTCCAAGATCTGTCGGAATGGAGTTGTACTTGTATGCAACACAAATAGAGTACTGATAAAAGCAACCACAGCACAGACAATGGTTTGGGATCCACAGTGCATGTTATAAAAGAGAAAAAATATGTTCGTCACATAATTTATCAACATTGTTTTTTAAATCTATTATTTCTTCAAGTAAGTTATCCTTACAAATACCAATTGTTCTCTGTTTCCAGGTTTTTAAATGTGAGGATGTTTTTTTCTGCTTTATATGAATGAAATGTGAATATCTTTGGGTTTTGGACTACTGGTTGAATAAAACAAGCAATTTGGATTTTGGGCTGCAGGAATCTTGCGCTTGACATTTTTCTCTATTTTCCAAAATGTACAGACATAACTAGTGGTTCTCAAAGGTGGGTCCGATGACTCCCAGGGGTCCTTGAGTGGGTTCAAGAGGGTCCCCAGCAAAAAGGGGAATACATTTTTATTTTGGGCATGGGTTTCATACACTTTCATACCACTTTACGTAATAAAACATCCAAAAACAAAAAATCATATAAAACGGTGGACCCTGCATTGGAGAAATTGTTCTCAAATGGGGGTCCGTGGTCAAATTTTTGCCAATTTAGGGCTCCTTGACGTGTTTATGTTTACAGAATATGTTGGCCGTGTACCTGCTGATAGTGTGAGTGTTGGTGTGTGCATGGAAGTGGAATCTACAAATGTTATTTATATAGTTTTATTTTGTTTAACTTATTTATTCCTTGAGATTCGTCCTTACTTTGTGCAATGGAATATCGTTGTATTCTTTTACAATGACAATAAAAGGAATCTGAATCTGAATCAAGGGCAATGTCCTTCACTCACCTCCTGAAACGAGCCTCACCCCTCTTTCGGTCCATGACAGTTTTCTGAGGAGAGGAGAGGACAACAACTTCAGTCCCATTCAAACCTACGTGGCTGTGAAGGGCAGATGCTAAAAGTACGAAATGCTAATTTATTAAAAAAGCACTCATGGTAAAGTAACAATAAATCACAAACTAGCCTAAATAACGAAGGAATGTGATACTCAGTAAAGGCTGGTCGCACAGGTATAAACATGTAAAAATATGCATGTTATACCAGCAACATTAGCATGCTAGCTGACAGTTTGCTACCTTTATTTAACCTTGCTCAGGTCTTATCCGATTGTTTATTTAACATAACGAGAACCAATTCATTTATACGTGGATGTTGAGGGGTGAAACAACTTGATAGTATCTTGTCCAGCAATCATGAGCAGCAACAGATAATTAAGAATGTGTCGTGTGTGGCAATGATAGCTGCAGTGCATCTGTCAAGTTAGCTTAGATCAGATGTGAAGAAGCGTCGCAAACTTTAGTTGTAAACTAACGTTATAAATAAGCAGGGGCAGCCTGTTTTCAGACAAAATCAACACAGCCGTGTAACGCTTTAATTTACTCACTGTGTAAATATCCTCAGACCCTGCAGAGTTGGGAAACTCAAAATAACTGCAGCCATAGCTACCAGCTGCTGAGGCTAGCTGCTAACTAGCTAACTCACTCACTGATGACCAGCTGAGGGAAGGCGAAGTGGTACTTTTTTCAACAGCTCTCATTCACCGTTTTGTTCTAATGTAACTGAAGCAAACCACTCAACTTCAAGCAAAGAGACGTATTTTAGACATTAAAAACTTTACACTCGCCCTAATAAACACTGTCATACGCTTGCAAAATTTTGTATTGTTATTATTAGTATTTTTGAACTTTCCAAGGACTCGTAGTCTCGAGCAGCCAATGAGAAAGAGGTATATGGAGGTGGGGATGACGCTGCAGTTACCACAATGCACCAGCAGAGAGAAACGTTTATTTTAATTTTCTTACAGTCTTTGTGTCAAACAGTAAATTACAGGTAACAAAGAAAATCACACAATAGTACAATAAAACTCATTACAATGCAAATTAATTGTACAGCAATAAAGAAAAAATGAAACAGAATTTAGTTGAAAAAAGTAAGCAAGTGGGCTATAAACAAGTATACTATATGGCCTTTTCTGTTGAAAACTGAACATTTTAATCAAAGAATGTCCACAACGGATATATAAATGTTGATTAGGTTGCAAAACCTGAACTCTTTAATTGGGATGTTTATTCTGCAGTTTATCTGCCATTAAGGTCCAAGAGTTATTTTATGAGGAATCAATAGTCTGGTTCGTTTATATTGCTAATGTAATTAAGCCCTCTATGACTAATTGTAAGCCAACTTCTTGAGAGCAGGCCTATTTAATAAGCAGCAGTGAACAAAAGTTATCACTGAAAGCAGAATGAAAGTGAAAGGAAATGCAAAATATAATTCAAATACAAGAGAATGGAAGATAGAACATAATATATTTAAAAACAAAGAAAGAAAGAATAGTCAAATGAATAAAAGTAATAACATTGTTTGCATTTATAGTTATACTAATAGACATATCAGACCTCTTCTCTATTATTAAAAGAATTCCAGGAGCAAAAACTGAAAAAGATATTCAAGATAAGGAGAGCAATTTTAAGAACTTTTTGTAACACTAAGTAGGCCTAAATATATTTACAATTAAATTGTAATCTTCACCCAGTTTTCAGAGGCTGTCATATCCTTCTCTGCGGTGGCGGTCTCTGATGAACAGGAAGGTCAGCACAGCGATCAGAAAGAGACCCACCACTGTGGCCCCCACTATGATGGGGATAGCTCGCTTGCTAAAGTCGGCCCAACACTCCACCCCTAAAACATATAGAAGGAGAACAACATGCAGGAAGAAGAAGAAGAAGGAGGAAAACTATTTATGAAAAATAAGGACCTTAATTTGAGCACAAACAGACACACCAATCACTTCAATCTAATTCTCTTGTGTTTCATTGACCACTTGAACCACTCAGGTGCAGAGATAGGTCCACTGCTTTTAGAATAAGGTCTTCCATTGTTTAGAGAAATTCACAGCAGTAAACCATTAACTTTAGTTTAAGGACACTTTTCTTTTTCTCGACCCTAGCAGCAGATTTTCACTGGGCTAAAACTAAATATCACAGTCTGATTGGAAAGAGTAAAAATTGGAAAACTCACAGTATATCCAGGCGGGCCTATCACCTCAATCAATCAAAAGGGTCACCGAGCATATTTACATTTATTGTATATTGCACAACTCCCTGCTTCTGGCCCAGAAGTCTGAGAGAAACAAAGACAAGTATGCTGCAAGAAAGCATGGATTGCAACAATTGTTTCATTGCTTCCTGTTTTAATTTTTAATCACAGCTTACTGATTGCCCTGTTGGACTGTAATGAAGCCTAGTGGATAACAGATGGGTACTCCCAAAACGGTGCTATTTTTGTAGATGTTTTAAGAGTTTTGAAAGCAAAAACACAACTTGATCTAACTAAAACAAGACCTAGTCCAAACCTTGCAAAACTGGTGTTCATATTCATTTATTTGATAGTATTTTACTTGGTATAAACACCTGAGAGCAAGCAGAGACAATTGCATTGTGTTGTATTATGTTGCTATGAAAGCATTGATTTACTTTTATCTCTGCATTGTGAATTTGGTCTAGAGCAGGGATCTTCAACAGGGGATCCGGGACCCCTAAGAGGTCCCCAGAGTCAATGCAAATTATTGTTAATTTTTGAAATGCTACTGGCCTATAGGTAAGTTATTCACTAAGATGTCCATCCACAGAAACAGTTAAAAATTAAAATGCGATTTATAAGATCTTGTCAGCACTTATTAGGCTACTTCAATAGCTCAGTAATCTATGCAAAAAAGATGTGTACAGGCTTTAGGCTGCACGTTATTGTAGGCCAAGTTTAATATGCAACTTCATTTTTTACAACATATGTAGTAGGGGGTCCCTGCTCCATATCTCTTTCAGTTAAGGGGTCCTTGGATTAAAAAACATTGAAGACGCCTGGTCTAGAGTTTAAGGAGCTTCTAAATAAGATTATTATCGACTATAGCCTTATCATGGTAAAACTTTTATAAACCCGGTATCGCTGCATGGTTTAGTGAACCAACTTCTTGTTTACCTCTGTAAAAAAAAACGTATACTCTTAAGGACAGAAAGGAGGTATTTCCACATGTATGGGGTTGTTTCATCAATTATATGAAGGACAATGATTTGTCACTCTTCACTCATCCCTCTGCACGACCCAGTTTTTCCTCTTCTTCTGTTTTCTAGATTTTATGTTGATGTATCTTCTGTGGACCCATGATTAGCTGCCTTCTTTGGGGAGGCCCCCTGACCACCATGTTCTTTTTTTTTGTTTCATCTTGTTGGTACGGTTGTATGGAGCAACTGTGTATAGGGTGAAAATATGTTCTGATTGAGCATGTTTGTACACTTCTGTACCTTTTTGCACACTTCTCTACTGTTATTTGTTCTTGTATGTCTTAAAAAAAAAAAAATCCAATGAAGATGTTGTTAAAATTTTTTGTATATTATTAGTTCTAGATCTATTAGAGCAGTACAAAACCATGTATGCTCATATAAATTTGTGGAGCGGACTTGATTTGTCCCTGCATTAATTAAATGTTTATTCACCTTTTCCGTACTGTCCTCGGGTCAGATTAAAGGCCTGCATCTGCAGACGAACCAACTTGATCCTCAGCTCCGATGACATCAAAAGCAGATTCTCAGATTTGCACTTGAAGCTCTGTCCAGTAGCTGCTGCGAACAGCTTGTCATCTACCACCAAACCTGAGTAAGTCTTATCTGGGAGGGAGAGGATGTATAATAGGGACAGTTACATTTTCAATGTTTGAAGGTTTTTGTTGTTTCATATCTGAAAAACCAGCTGTATATCTGTCTTCTCTCTTTTTCTCTGTCTATGTGGTCTTACTGGCACATCCTTGGCAGACAGGCAGAGGAGACACGTGAACAGTCACTTTGTCGACGTAGAAAATATTCTCTTCCTGGAGACAAAAATACAAAGATTAAAGCAAAGTGTATGAGCTCTGAGCATGTAGGCCATGCAAATTTTTTCCAAGTAAACAAACAGTTGTATTTCTTTGTAGTGTGACCTCGCAGTGAAGCTGCAAGACACGGATGCTCTGTGCAAATTGATTTTGATCGAAATACTCAAGTTCAGTACTTGAGTAAAAGTACTTGGTTACATTCCACTACTGCCTGCATGTCTTTTGACTATGGGAGAAAATGCATTGAGAGGATATTGTGAAGTTTGTTTTACCTTTTTGAAGGTGAACTGCAGACTGGCGGTGTTGTCTGGCAGCGTGAGAGAGAGAACAGCAGCTTCTTTGCCACAGTAACCACCGGCTGTGACTCTGGAGGGGTCCAGGTTGAAATACCAAGTCTTCTGAACGCACAAAGGAGAGAAATATTGCTTTATCTTACGCAATAGTGTCACAACTCAGTGTCTCCTCTCAATGTATATTTTATTGTCAAAATGGGACAGTATTGCGCTTACCAAGGCACGTTCCACATAAGTATACTTATTGTGGCATTAAAACCTTTTCTGATTCTGATTCTTGCAACTCATATTGGATACGTGTGAGGGTACCTCAGCCAGAGTACACACACATTTTCAACCAACTTTTAACACTTCACAAGGAGATGCTGACACAAAAACACTAATTAATATAGAAAATTACACAAACGCATGGCGAAGCAAACACACAGCACACTATTCTAAAATCAACATGACACACACATACACAATTCTAACCTTCTTTTCAATGACAATGTACTCTGCTCCCATGGTGGCTTTGATACAAGGTTTCCCAACAAGGTTTTTCAGCGTGTAGGTCCCTGTGCACAAAACACGCACACACATGCATACACGCACAAAACCAGACAAATAGCATCAATTTTCTATTGTATATCCCAGTTTTATGCTACTGAGATGTTTCATATGTCAAATTGTGTAATTCTTTTTATACCTTTAGTGTTATTTAAAGAAGTTTTTTCCCTGTGTCTCTTTGTTCTGATATGATCGAATACTTTCTAGGGTTTTCTATGTACTGATAAGCTATGGTTAAATTCTCATAGTTTGAGTTATAACTACATTGTTGCAAGAAACCTGCTCCACAATCATTGCATCTCACAGTTTACAGGTTTCACCATTATGTGCTTGTCACACCTGCTTCAGCTTCCAACAGCAGCGTATAGCCTTTAAGTTATAAAGCACATTAGTGAGTGTTCAGATGCTATACCTTAAAAAAAAGCAAAGTCAAGCCAATCACCATGCAAGCTTATAGTAGGTATTTTCTTTAAACAATTGGCTAAAGAAACTGGTGCTTTTGTTAAATATGTTTTGAAATAAATCTAGTGTTGTATTGTTGCGTACCTATTGGAGGAACGGCCTCAGAGGGGTGCATCACTGGTCGGTAGATCTGCACCTCAGAGGTGAACTCAGAGGCAGGCGGGACAGAGTGGTCATTTCTCTGGAGGTGGACATCTGGTGGAGGAAGAGACATGTCACTCTCAATGTCTGTTAATCGCCTGAATGTTTTGTCGTTTTATAAATGAAAATGTGGCTTTCAAGTCCATTGCACACAGCGAATGATGACCCACATAACTCAATAACTGCATTATAAACTAATTTAATTATCACCATTGAAGCACAATGTGGAGTGTATTTTGACATAACGACAGGACCACATGAGCCTTAGTTTATATTGTTCCTCAGTGTTGCAAATTCCTATAGAAACGTTCAATCAAATAAATTACGTGCAAATAGTTGACAACCAGTGAACCTGGTGCTTTTGGGTCATTTGTGAGATTGGGGTCCTCTTCCACTTTAATAATTCAGTCTGCAGATGTTACAAAAACAAAAAGTTGCGGAAAAAAAGTCAAGATACAAAGAAAAATCAAATCTTACATTTCTGTTAGATTTCTCCACTTTGTCAAATCTAACAAAAATGTTAGATCACAATGTTAGTTACAGCTTTATCCACTTTGCAACAAGCAACTGGGTTTTTGAAAAACGTAATTATTGTATTTGGTAAAAGGCCAAGAAATTTAAGAATTGAAGTAGTGGATACAGTGGTGTCAATGCTATACTACATGGCAAATGGCTCTCATCGTTGTCACCCCATTTGTTTGCTCAAATTACATTTTGAGAAAAAAAGAAGAGAGCGTGAGGTCACTGAAGACCACCAAAGCAACGTTCACTGTGTGGGACAGGAAACCACAACAACCTAATTTCTGACATAGATCAGACATTACTCTGTGTATGTTCAAGGAAATTCTGCTCTTTGAAGAGAAAAGGTTTAGCAGCAGTTTGCAGACCACCATATAATTCTTAACCCTTAAAGATAAATGAATAAATAAACAGAAATTTCCCAATCGCAGGTTGTCTCCTATCGTTATTGACCTCCATGCACATGTGCACACAAATGTAATGGGGTACTTGATTAAAGATTAGATGGTGCTGCATGGCATCATTTAAGTTCATTTGTATTTTGAGTGAAGCTGTTTTTCTTTCCTTTTTTATTAAAGGTGGAGACCTGCACCATTATTCATCATTAAGAACTGTCTGTCAAGAGTTTAGTCCACTATCTGATGGTGAATTGAGATTTGAATATTATCAAACGTACCTGAAATAACAGCGGCAAGGAATAAAAGAGACCACCCATGTGCGTGATCCCTTAGCATCATAGTAAGAACAGAAAAGTAAAAAGAAAAGAAAAAGTAGCTGGTAATAGAGTGCTGTGTGAGTGCTGCAGCTGTGGAGTGTCTTGTAAATGTGAAACTGATGAACATTGTTACACCTAAATGAGCAATGCAGAGGACGTGAAGTTTCACAGGAGGGCGGGTCCAGACACCACCAGCTCTCTCAGCTCTGAACTCACACCAACATCCGTCAGTCAATGGGTGATAACTGTCCGCATCATGCATCACTGTAGAGGACTTTCCGGACAACAGATGAACCCGTTTCTATGTATGCTCAGTGGTGGAAAGTAACTAAGTACATTTATTTAAGTATGATACTTGAGTAAACTTGCTGATGTACTTGTACTTGAGTATTTCCATTTTTCCAACTTTATCCTCTTAATTCAGCAAGAGTGTGAATGGGAACTTTTGAACCATTCCTTGAAACATGGCACCCAACAGCCCAGTATGGCTTTGTGCATGTGTGGCCACAAGAGGGCAGAATTATGCTCTTTAAATCTGCTCGAGTGGAATTTTACATGATTTAGCAATAAATTTAGCAATTTATTTTTCTTCACACTCTCAAATCCCAAGGCTTGCTTTGTATTTAACACCACAGAGCTGTATGATGGAGCAGAAGTGGCTCCATTAGTGTAACAGAGCCAATAGTCAGCCAAGGACATGTGGAAGATTTTGGCATGTTGTCATCAGTTGACATTGGAGTTGGCCTTGTTGTACTTGGTAAACATGGTGTAATACTATTTAATAACTGCACCCAGAAAAAGCATACACAATGTAAATATGATACATCTACATGGAGTGTAACATCTGATCACATTACACCTCCTTTCACAGAGGAGCAGTGGGGAAATCAGAGGGGTATAGGCTAAAGGTCGACAGGGGCAAAGTACCAGTTAAAACACACAAAACACATAGCGATCAAACACGTGCGCACACACACACGCACACACACACACACACACACACACACACACACACACACACACACACACAGTCGATTCTGACTATCTTTGTGGGGACCAGTCATTGACATAATGCATTCCCTAGCCCCTTACCCTAACCTTAACCATCCGACCTAAATGCCTAACCATAACCCTTACCCTAACCCTAACCATAACCTAACTCTAACCCTACTCCTAAAACCAAGTCTTATTCCTCAAAAAGCTCTTTAACATTATGGGGACCAGCATTTTGTCCCCACAAAACCTAGCTAAACCTGGCCCACACACACACACACACACACACACACACACACACACACACACACACACACACACACACCTAAACAAATGGGATTTATTAAGCTACCATTCCATTCAATTCAATTTGTATTAATAATATAAATTCATAACAAGTTCTCTTGAGACACTTTGCAGATTAGGTCTAGAGTCAGAGTGAGTAAGTAGACCACACTCTATAATGTACAAGGACCCAACAGTTCTAGTAGTTCCCTCCAGAGCAAGAACAGTGCGATGGCAGCGTGGAAAAACTCTCTTTACCAGACACTGTAGTTTGTATTGTTTAATTTGTGTGTGTGTGTGTATGCATTTATGTATGTTGAGGTAGGAGAGTTTTTGGTCTTTCAAAGTCACTGATGAAGGAAGTTAGTACAGCTACTCACATGCTCCCCTCTCTCTCTCTGATACTGACTGTTGTATTGACCTCACAGGTAGGCAAACAAAAGAGCAAACATTTACTCTTTTTTTACCGACTGAGCGTTTTGAGCATTACAGTAGTGTGTATGTGTGTGTGTGTGTGTGTGTGTGTGTGTGTGTGTGTGTTTGTGTGTGTGTGTGTGTGTCCTCTGTGCCCTCCTGGCCCCTGTGTATGTGTACTTCAGTGTGTCATCATCTTTCTTAGGATTCCCACCCACAGTTTCAGGAGAATTTCACTCAGATGTCCATCCCTGTGTGGAGAGGAGTCAATTCTTTTTCTCTTTAAGCCTGGCTAGATCAGCAGCAGGCCTCCAACCACAGAAACTGTAAGTACTCTATCACTAAGAACATTTAAGTTAGTCTGGAAAGCATGAATATTATATTAAATGATCAGCCATAAATAAGATTTGAGATCAATCCACCTATCACCGCCAGGACCTGAAAGGCACTTACACCGATAAACTGTGAAAAGTGAAAGTGTTCATGAACTGATGTGATATTTACCATTTATTTCCCCTTGTAGCAGAACAGAGCCAAACTTCCATCAGGACTAGACAATGAGGAACAGGGTGGGGCTGTGTGTGCTGGGCCTTCTGTGCCTCCACGGCTCAGTCTTTGGACAGGTAAGAGAACAGTATCAGAAATCACAACTTCCCATTAGTTTTCTGGCTTTAAAACCCAGATTACACTGTGTGAAGAGATGAACTATTAGGCTGCTAAGATTTACTGCAGTAGTGGAGGAAGTTTCCAGGTCTTTTACGTAAGTAAAAGTAGTAATATTGCACTAGAAAACTTGCATCTAAGTGAAAGGTCTGCATTCAAAACTTTACTTATGCAAAAGAACATAATTGTCAGCAAAATGTAGTTATAGTATCAAAAGTAAAAATACTCATTATGCAATATAGCCATTGTCAGGTCCTTATATATAAATATAAATTATTATATAATTATTATAAAATATATATAATATAAATTATAAAGTTGCACATCAACATTTAGGCATTGTTTTAATGCTGTAGCTTCAGGTTAACTTTATAACTCATTTACAAATATGCATCATGTATTGTAAGATGATCATGTTAATTGCAAACAAAATAAACAAAAGTAACCAGTAACTGTAGTTGTCAGCTAAATAGAGCTGAGTAAAAAGGTCAACATCTTACTCTGAAATGTAGTGGAGAGAATAAAGTAGCATGAATTGAGATTATTCAAGTCAATTTCACGTTTCTCAAAATTGTACTTAAGAACAGACCATGTGCAAATGTACTCGGTTACCTTTCTCCACCACTGGATTGTAAGCATGATTTACCTACATGTGTCTTCAGGTTTGGATTGTTACGTGTCAAGTTTGCAGTGTGGTTTATTTTGTCTTTTGACCTTCAAAATGAAGCAAAGCCAACTTGCGCGTAAACAGAAAGTGTGAACACTTCTGTATACAGGCAAGTTGAGATTGCTTCCTTTCAATAAAGAAAAAAAGTAGAAGAGTAAGTACAATTACTCAAGTAAAAGTAGTAATACAACACAAAGAAAATACTTTATGCATAGTCCTCTTTCAATAAAATTATTGTCAGCACAAATTTACTGATGTTACACAAAGGCTAAATTAGTCATTGTACAAAAGAAATGCCTACTGTATTATATTTATGTTATTGGATTACTATTATTAATGCATTAAGATGGGAAAAGCATTTTATTGGTGAAGTAAAATGTATTGACCTTCTATTTTTCCGTACAGGTTAATCTATGGCAAATGCAGGTGTCAAATATTTTACTTTGAAAGTGTAAAGTAGCAGAGGGTAGAAATATGAGTAAATGCACTTTGTTACTTTCTACCATTGCTTGTCACAGGTTGTATTGTTCTTAGCAGCTGGCAGAAGAGTATTTTTTCCTTCTAAGATGGTTTCATTAAACAACAAAACAACACATAGACCTTAGAAAAGTCATTTTGTGCACCAGAAAAAGTCATATCCTTTATTTCCCCTTTTCAGCCCGGCATCCTGATCTTCTGTGACGACCCATCTGTGAAGATAGCCGTCAACAGCGCAGTGAATAAGTTCAACGAGAGGCTGAGCACTGGACACAAGTTGGCCCTCTTCCAGATACTTACAGCCAGCAAGGTACAGTGATTGCAAAAAGGATGTGGCTTTCTGCACATTCACATAACCTCCTTCATCTCAGGAGAAGTCAAGACCCCTCAAAAGGTCATAAAGAATAAATACTGCAACATGATATACCTATAAAATGTCAAAGTGCACAGAGTTTTTAAGTACTGTGGGTTTCTTACAGAAGTTATTACTTTTACCTCTTGGACATTAGCTTTTTTAGCTACTCCTACACACCAACTGTCTTTAATTTAAAAGGGGGAAATAATATGAAGTATAGTACAGTGCATACATACGTTTGTATAAATACACAGGAAAACAGTGGTTCTTTTTACTGACAATGCACTGTATCAAGCAAGGGAGACTCATAGGGACTCCAAATTGCACACAAGTTAGGATTTAATGTGAAAAAATGCAACATTTTATATATAAATAGAGGAAATAAGAAATATAAATTGCTTGTTAATACAACAATGCATACGAAGTTATGAGCATGTTTTTTATGTGATAATGATGATAATAATAACTAATAGTTACAGTACTTAGTTTGTGAGCAAATGCAGTGTGTGAAAATACAATATTTCCATCTGAAATAAAGTTAATATCAAATATTCAGATTTAAACAGATCCAATGGTTGTTACCTCCATTTGAACTCCACACATCCAATCCAGAGGTGAAACTAAAGCTGTGGGATAATTACCAAGACATTCTGGGATAACATGTTCAGGCCCTGTCTGTGTGTGTGTGTGTGTGTGTGTGTGTGTGTGTGTGTGTGTGTGTGTGTGTGTGTGTGTGTCTTTGCAGTCAAAGAATGTCTCAGACTCGGTGTACTCACTGCAGTTCACCAGCAGGAGGAGTGACTGTCAAGCTGGGAGCAGCAAACCTTGGACAGACTGCAATTATCTGCCAAATGGACGCAAGGTATAAAGTTGAGATGAAACACAGATATTTATGATCTTCATAGCAGTGATGCACAATCTTTCCAAGATACCCTCTATTCATCTCTGTGGAGAAAAAAACGATGGGTCAGTAATCCTTTCCAATGCAAATACTTTAAGCGCCCATATTATGCTCATTTTCAGGTTCACAATTGTTTTTTGAGGTTGTACCAGAATAGGTTTTCAATGGTGTAATTTTCAAAAAACACACCATTTTTTTGTACTGCACATTGCTTCAAATCCTGTTTTCACCCTGTGTGTTTGGGTCTCTGTTTTAGCTACAGAGTGAGACATCTCACATCTTTACTATCTTTGTTGGGGTTCACACATGTGCAGTGCCCAGGTAATGGTAACATCAGCTAGCTACTGTTTTTCTTTACAAGGCAGGAAGACACTTGTGGAATACATGCAGAACAGGAACACGCAAGTAGTTCTTTTGTGGATTATGGTGAACTAGTGTGTGTTACGTAAAAAGCCGTGGAGATTTTGAACAGCTCACCCGGAGACTGAAGGCAGAGGACATTCAGAAACCGTATCTCACTCCAAACAGCACGGATAGTCTTTTTTGTTTGTATGCGGGTGGAAGCACCACAGACACAAAATAACACCCCAAATCCCAGAAAAAGGGATTTTTCCATTACATGGGCACTTTAAACAAAATTGTAGACTTCATGTGTACTCAAAGAGATTATCTTGCATAAAGATTGCAACAATAGTTAATGTAAAAGTCAGTATTACACAGTATTTAATAACACAAACCATAACTCTAATATTATATTCGATTAATCCTCCAGGAGCCATTTTCATGCAATGCCACAGTCTACATGACCGACCACGAGGCAGACACTAAACAGGTGGATTGCCGGCTCGGTAAGTGAAAATAAACCCAGCATCTAATAATAGGTTTTGTAACACAAGTACAACCAGCAGAATTTGCTTCAAATTTAGTTATAAAATATTTAATTAAAAGTGATTAATTCTCACTTTTAAGTGATGCCTCAACCAGGGGTAATTGGCCCTTCAATCATCATCCATACAATGAGAAACCAGTAATTTCCCCATTTTCACATCTTCCAAGCATGGTATGATCATGTATGGAGAGTTTTCTTCAAGGCTCTGGTGTACTAATACAGTTCTCCATTACTCTGTTCATCAGAGGAGCACAATTCTCATTAAGAAAACAGTGAGTCATTGAGAAAAATGTACACTGGTGGGTGCAGGGCCTATGAGGGGAGCTGATTGTGTAATATCTCAACACTGTGCAGATATGGAGACCGCAGTATTAAGAAGTCACACCATAAAAGGCAGTGACAGTCTAGACTTTAATCTGTTTGCCTAACCAACTCACTGTCAGACTACAGTGAATAGATTATATGTTTTTTCTCTTCAGCTTCCAATGTCCAGCTTCAGAACTTTCTCCAACAATAAAGCTGGTCTTTCCCTAAATTACCCCCACCCCCACCCCCTCGTATGAAGAATTATCTATAAGGTCCTAATAATAACATACAGTAAAGTCAATTAACAAATTTGTGCTGATGATTTTCATTTTTTTATTTTTCTGTGACACTTGGCAGTCAAGTTGCATTGTGGGTAATGTATGCACCAGGTTTTGACAAAGAAGAGAAACACATGGAATAAAAAATACCATATCTGATGCATTGATTTTGATCCTCTCTATTGTAAGTCTGACAGTATTATAGAAGTGCAAAGCTAGTATGGTCTAGCTACACCGCCTAGCTTTAGGGATAGGGGAAAAAAACCTCCGGCTTGTTTGTATTTCTTTAAATTAACCACAACCATCAGGGCAACACTAAGTCCCGAAAGCGGCGATAGCGAGAGGGGAGAAACCTCCAGAACGTGAGAGACGTGCTGGATGTCAAGCTTTATGCCAGCATTATACATCTGTTGAGCCAGACTACCTAGCCATTAGAAGTTATTGGACTATAGTTAAAAAATAATACCACCAGCTTCTCTAAAACATCATTCTTCCAGCTGAAAAACACTGATTTTGGCTTGACTTGTTATTTAATAGAAAGGTTATATCCTGCCTTTATCTTTAGCATTATGGATTATTGTAACATTGCTTCTTCCCCAAAAAAATTTATAAAACTTAGATTATTTAGACCTCTGCTGCTGTTTGGCTAAGCTGCACTGTTTTTCATAACTGTCAACATTGATTTTTAATTTTTTGTTCTTGCAACAAAAAAATGCATAAATGAGAAAGAATGTTTGTGGGAATTTAATACATTTTCTTTTGCCTTATATCATTTTCCTTGTCTATCACAAGGGAGTATTTTTACACACAGAGAACTGTGAATTGACTTGGGTCACATTACATTGCAAAAAAATGTTCTATCATGCACAGTCAGCTCATACTAGAGAAAGATCATCATATCCCTTCTCTATCACACCATTAAACACCATGTTCATTACTTCATTTGATTGTGCTGATTTTAACTCAAAATCTTCTCCTGTTAACTTAAAATCTTGAGTGTTATTTGTATCTGATCATTATGTGTTATTTATTTCTCAATGGAAAGCACTTTATACATCTATGCTAATCAGTATCCTAACAGATGTCGTAGTAGTAGTGGTGGGGAATTAGGGTGTTTCCTTAAATGCATAGTTAATATTGCTTTTAACAGTCGCAATCATCTGCTGTCTACTCATTCTTTTTTTCTTCTACTATCTTTCTCCTCTCCAGACGATCACATTATTCCAGTGAGAGCTCCCTGTTTGGGCTGTCCTCAGGACATCGACATAGACTCAGAGGACCTTAGGGTTCCTCTTTCAATCTCCATCTCCAAGTATAACTCCTTGTCCGACTCTACTCACCTGTTCGCCCTGCACAGTCTCGGCCATGCCACCAGACAGGTAGAGACTGGGTGATACAAGGAGAGAGGAAGTGGGAGGAATGCCAGCTGTTTCTTTTCTACCCACTGTCTGTATGTATCCCTGTAGGTGGTTGCAGGCTTCAGATTCAAGCTGAGGTTTGACATGAAGAAGACCACATGCCCCAAGGATGAACACAAAGACCTCAACGATCTGTGTGTCCCTGATGAAGAGAATGTGGTAAACATGAAACCAAACCCCTTTTTACTGCGGACATAATGTAATCCAGGCTTATTTGACCTGGTGTGTCTCACTGTGTGTGTTTGCACGTGCAGGAGTTTGCTAACTGTAACTCTACAGTGGATGTAGCACCATGGCGATTTGAGGTCCCACAGGCACAGATACAATGCGAACCAGGGGAAATGCCTCAATCGGTAAGACCCACTTTTCACAAAATGGTCAATAATGACAGAATTTAGCCCCTTTAAAAATCCAATATGGACCAAGACAGTTGCTAATATTGCCCTATACTCTGATATATACAACTGGTCCTTGCCTGCTTAAATGTACTTATTTTTCAAATGCCTTAATTGTTCGTGTGAAGCATTTTGTAGCCCAAGTTTTACATATTGTATATATATATATATATATATATATATATATATATATATATATATGTAATAAGTTAGCATGTTTATGTGAGTGTGTGTTTGGTTATGGAAAGGGTAAAAATACATTAAACCCTCCAAACTCTTTGGATACTGAGCCACATGCACGCGGTTTTGGCAGGTTGAGAAATCCTCGACCGACCAGCTGTTAGTTACTGTTCTTTAGTTAGGATTGGACAATAGTTGTTTGATGTAGAAGTTTAGTGGAAGGTAAATTTAGCCGCAATGGTTGATTTGTTTTTGGACACTTATCTGGCAGAATAACTTAACAGCAAGCAGACAAACCCACTGCCCTGATAAACAGACAATTTCTACGTTCAGTGAGCAACATTCACATCTCCAATGTAAAGACAACATGCTGAAAGGTCAGTTCCAAGTAATAACTTCATACTTCTTGTAACTAGTACAAGAAGTATGAACGTATTAACAAATACAATAGTATTTACCAAAAAACAATAGTGCTTGAGTTTTGGAAATTGAAATTGTACACAAAGTAAAGCTTCTAATAATAAAATGTGTTGCAGAACGTAACGTAAGAACAATTCTGCGTAGAAACGCTACTTTGGGTTAGATCATTGTTTCTGCTTGATATTAACTGAGAGCCTCTGTATTAGGTAGTAAGAGTGACAATACTATAAAGATAATATTTTCACAATGTAAAATGGGTCATGCGCACATTGGGACTTTTGTCCCCATTTTGCTCCTAAACGGTACACTACACTTGACTTTCAATCAAAAATTGAAAATGTTAGAAAATGTGTCTTACTCTATTCTTTTCTTCAGTTTTTCATCAGGCGTCGTCCTCCTGGCTGGTCCCCACTCAGGAACATTCTATATAATGTTCGCTCATCTCCATCTCCATCTCTATCTCCATCTCTGACCACACCACCCCCCACTATGGCTTCAGCCAAAGAAGAATCTTCTGAGGAGGACACCACAGTCTCCCAGCCTTCCAACTCCCCTGGCCTGGCTGCAGAACCTGTGATTGACAGCCCCTTCTACTGCCCGTCCAAGCCCTGGAAACCGTTCAATGCGGAGCCTGCAGCTCCTACGAAGGCTGCCACAAATGAGGCCACCACTCCGCTCTCAGCAGACGGGACCTTCAGTGATTCAGACCTGGTGGCATAAATTTGTCCTAATGGAACCACATTTATATTCAAAATAATCTCACTCGTCACACTCTTCCAACAGATTTTGTTTCCTCCTCTAATATATTGGGTGGCATTGCAGGGATTTTTGGAGGAACGTGTCTATGGGTTTTATGCAGATTTGAAAAACAAAAGGGTTAATTTAATAAATATAACCAGTCAAGGGGACAAAGGAGAAGGCAACCTGTTTTGGGGCCCTGTTAATCCTCAGAAAGAATTGGAAAAAAGGACTGAAATGATGACAGAGCGCTTGACTGTTATCATATTAATTGCTGGTTAAGCAAGGAAAACCGGTGTTACATTCATTGATGAAAACAAAGTATTGAGTGATTGAATGTCCTCAATGGTGATTCATTATAAAGATGTGAGAAAATTGAAAAAGTGAATTGGAAATCGGTTATTCTAAAACGGAAAAAAAATCTACAATAAAATAAAATAAAACCTTTTGTGCACTGGTTTTATGTGTCAATAAAAATGCAACTCATTATTATTGATTTTCTTTCTATAAAACAATATTCAGCAATCAGTTTTATCACAAGATACATATAGATAGATACATTGTTGTTTAAAAAGAAATAAACCAATCATATTCAGTCATTCAGATTCCCTGAATACATTTTTCAGGAATGTGATGGTAATTAAACAAATTTAACTATTGATTTAGTTTTATTGCCAATAAAACTAAATATTAATTAAAGTTGTTATGGTTAAAAATGGGGATAAACTTAACAAAATGCTGCATGACATTGTTCAATAAAATAAGATTTCGTAAAGAGGCCTGCTGTACAGTCAGTTTGCAGGAGTGGAAAGCAAACACCGCCGGGTAAATGTTTAACACATTTATTTGTACTTCTTTACAGAACACTCAGATGACCAGTCAGTCAGTCAGGGTACAAATCTTTACTCAGTGAACAGGGAGCCAAAATGAAATACAATAGACATTTATAAATTAATGAAAATGCAGGTTATTGTTAGGATGATGAAACTGTTCCTACGTGGAGCAAACTTAAGGCATTCATTCATAAACATATGTCTGGCTGCTAAGAAGACTAAAGTAAAAAAACAAAACAATGTAGCATGAAGAAAATTACTGAGCTTTACCCAATGCCATGCAGGTAGGCTGTGAAAAACAACACATTGGCTCATTGTACATTCATTCATAGTATAGGTTCATGTTCTGACAGCATGGCATGTTGAAGAAATATATCAGCAACAGCCTATTATGTAGTTTAGAACACTGCACTGAAAAAAAGAACATGAATCCATGGAAAATGTAGTTAACTTCTGTTTGAAGTGAGAATTTAGACTTCAGAAGCCTAAAAAATGATCACAAATGATCATTAATCTTAATGATTAGTCATATTTGCTCTTTGAATGAAGGTCCTGGGTTTAGAGCATAGTAGACTAAACCGTACAACAGCATTAGTTGTTTGATCAATAGAAATTACCCATGAGTCATATTTACGTTTATGGTGGCTGTAGTAAAGATGGGATTAAAGTAGTATGATGTGGACAAAGTATAAGAGCGGCAAACTCTGCACGTTAGTCAGAGTAGTGAACAGGTCAAACAAACACAGGACTTTAACCCAGAGCTACATCACATTCTATGTCACATGCGTAACTGGAATTGAATAAACACAACCAACTGATTTCAACCCCCAAACACAATGTTAATCTAAATTTAGAAGTAGTTAGTAGTAGTTTTTGGTGCCTGAACCTAACCAAATTGCAACCATTTTAATGTCAATGACATGTTTGAAACTGCGACCATTTACATTTGGATGGAAAACGCTCCGTGGGTCCGTTTTCCTGTTACTGCCAGAGGCGTTATCTTATGAATCGCTCACGTGGGTCGTGTAAGATAGTATGAGGACTTGTTGGAGTTAAAATAAAAATAGTCTGCAACTGTGGATTTGACAGTGTTTTTAGCTGCTCCTCAGAAACAAACACCTGTTCACTAAATATACATTGGGACAATAAGGCCTGTCCATCAGGAGGACAAGCAGGAACATTAACACACAAGTGTTACAACTTCACGGAAAGCCATAAAAAAACAATATAGGCTTCACAAAAGTAGTATTTACTGGATCAATATTGCATTGAATGGCATTATAAATTGTGGGTGTGTATGTCCACTTTTTGTGTTGGAATTATAGCTGAGATTATATGATTGTATTAGCATGGGCCATAACAGAAGAGAGGGTAAAAGAAAATAGACTTTCCTTTCTCTCTGTTAAACTTCTCAGATCAATATATCTCTGCACAAATACAGTAAAGAGCTTAAATGAAATGATCAACCATTTCCAACTTCATCTTGTTTAGTAAAATAGCAGGTAAAATAATTATGTATCATTATGTGATACTCCACTGCTTGCAGATTGTTATCTGTTGCATACAATCAGATTTGTAATTATGGGCTTGTGTTTTCATCTTTGAGCTTTTTGAATCTGAAAATTGACAAAGCACGATTGCATCAGAGCCTTCACTTAAAGAAAGATAAACTAGTGCAACATTATAAATTCGTGCACCCATTCAGTGCCAAAGTTGGGGAGCAGAACTTTCAAGCAAACAAACATAATATGAGAAGATGTTTTACTTAGATGCTGGACATATTTCTTATAAATTGAGACCGAGGATGAAGATCCAAGATTAAAAAAATCTTTTAAATGTAGTAAGATTCTCTGTCATAGTTCTCACAGCACCTGACCTTATACATTTGTATATTTATAAATTCAAGAAGTAGGTGCGTCTTCACTAATGTAGGACTGTGGCATAAATAACAATTACTACAGGCATCAAACAAAAATCCTATACACAATTCTTCAACCATAGGTGCTTACGTACAGTACAATATGTATACACACACGCTCACATTCAGTACTAGATAGACACTGCACTTTCCCCCATCTCAACTTTAAACCAACAAAATATAGCTGTGGTTCTGATTTGTGACGTTTCAAGTAAAAGATTTACAACTTAGGTATGGAGAAAAAAAAAAAAGATACCTGGGTGGGAGGGGGGGGGGGGCAACCACACACACCACCTCTTCCATAGTTAAATGTCTTCACACACATACACATGGAAATGTACATACATACATACAGTGTGGATTTTCATTGGGGCCTGCCAATGAAGCTCTGTAACCGGTACAGAAATACCATTAATGTACACAAACACACTCACACAATCAATTTGGAAGATACAATGGAGAGGATATCAAAGAGAACACTACAGGTTTGTCACACATGAAGTCCGCCATGGATGTTTGACTGTAACTGTACATACATACTGCTTAATGCTTCTTTAAAAGGTAAAGTTTCATACATATACTGGTTATGCCACTTGAAAACATAAAACGATGAATGCACATAAAGTCCATGTTAGTAATGAAATACATTCTAGCCTTTAATGCTTCAAGGATATATGACATCACAGATGTGCGCCAGAACAGACCACCACTTTAGCTTTTAAATACAATTAACAGTTGAGCTGACAAAGTGTTGACATTCTTTTCCGCAGGCAGATTGAGTTTCATACTGTAGCTAAGTAAAATGGTAATCTAGCTATGAGCACATCCAAATGTTTTTTTAAGTACATTGCAAGGGTGTCGGGGGCTCTTTAGGCTGCTCTGAGCCGTCTTTAATTAATACATTCTCTCCTCAACAAAGCACACCATACGAGAAGTTTTAAATCAACAAATCCGTTGAGTTTTCTTCCTCTCAAAAAACACCTTTTTGTAACAATATTTTTTGAGAAAGTTATCTGTCTCAAAATTCAAGGCGACTATGGTCTGTTTTAAAGACACAACAAAACAAAAATGCATTATCACGCTGTAATCCTGCACCCGTGTTTATTGTTTGTGTTAATTTAAATGATGATTGATTTACATATTTTATATTTCCTTTTCTCTTTCTTTAACATACATGTAAATATTCAATTTTGATGACACATCTGAAACTCATGGCGTATTACTGGTGCTCTAAGCAATGTTGGGTGACGGTACTTCAAGTTGACGTTCAAAGTATTTTCAAACACGAGGCTAAGTCCCCTCTCCCTCCCTTCCGTGCACTAACGAACCCCAAGCCCAACCGTTTTTGTTGGCGTTTATGGAGCCTGGGCTGTCTACAGAGCTAGCAGATGAGTGAGATGTTTGCTGTATATGACAAAAAAATGTTGTAGCCTAAAAAACACGTCACATCGCTTAGAGCACCTTTAATCCGATGAAATGTGACACGATTGGCTCTAAAACCGCACTTGATTGTTGGCTAGTGGTTCATAGAAACTAGCAAACTGAGAAAATACAACATACTGAGGTGTGTGTTTGGATATCAGTTGGCTAAAATGTTGTTTACATTTCCAAAGAATACAACAGAAGACTCTTTTTTTTAAATTAGTTTTGCCCTCATCCTCTGTCTCCTGAACCAACAGCATAGGGAAGTATGTTTGGTGAGTATTACTCTATTCTCAAAACCATCTTATTTTGAACGATCAATCAAATTTGAAAGATTTGTTCAAATTCCTCTTGCGACTAAATCTCTTCCACATTCACTGTTTCACTTGCTTCACTAAAGACGCTTTAACTGTCATTTCACTGTGACTTTTAAACGTTAAAAAAGCTGCATGCTCAAATGTTTCTGTTGGGGAAAAATCTGAAAATGAACAGCGCATGGTAACAGTGAGCTTGGCTCAAATACTGCCAGAGTTACAGGCTCGGTGAAAGGTGATATATCACAAGATGTGTGATAAAGACAAGTTAAATGCACTTTGTCCATGAGTCGGCAAATACATTCTAATGCTCTAATGATATGCTAAAGACAAACAACCTCACATCGTTGTAAATAAATAATAAAAAAACAATAACAAAAGTCAAATCTAGCTTTTCCTGTTAATAGTGCTGTTAAGGTAAAACAACTTATTTAGGCAGTTTGTGTGGCTGAGCAGTGTTGTGGAGTGTTGTGCTGTGACGCCAAGGCATTTTATCAACAGGAAGACGTGTCATTCCCCTGGGCTTCTGCTTGCCAACAAAGATGCTTAAAATAGGTTCCATTATTCATAAAATGTAAGATTGGCACTTTTCATTTTTTCCAAAACAAGTACATTTTTACAAATTCCAAGGGGTTGCAAACTAGCCACAATAACACATATTGGGTGCTACTGACAATTTCAAATGAGATATTTAACTTTGAGTGATGGAGGCAAAAAAAAAAGGCATCAGCTGTCTTAATTCACAAATATGAGCAAAACCCTTGGGAAAAAAGGGGAAAGCTGTTGCACTCATGCTAGTCAGATGGAGAAAGCAAAAAGGTGAACACAAATACAAAAAACTGTAAATGTATTTACACAAAAAATTATGAGTTTCTGGAGAGCTGAGTTTTGCCTGTGTCGAAACTGAAAGAAACTAGATACATAAATAAATTCAAAAAGTCATAATAAATCTGTATATTATTCCAGTATTTCTAAGTGCTTTTTTGATGGAGAGGCATCATCACCCTGAAAATTATGCAAAAATCTAAAGCTGCACCACCGACAAATGTTCCCAAGGGTGGAGTGCTTTATAACTGTTAGAGCTGTGCAAAACAAACCAGGGACTCCTCTGCAGTTTTTGAGCTTTTCAAATCAACTCACAAAAGGGTTAAAAGGTAGGAAAGCTGACACCAAATCAGCTAAGAAGGGCAACTCCACCACAAATCTGGTGGAAGTCTGTGCAGTGGTATTCATCATAGAAGCCCCCCTACTTCAGTAATCCTGGACTGGGCAACAAATTTCAGTACCACTTATTACGTAAGATATTCAGACAGTTCCTTGTGCCTGCTATCTTCTCAGCAAGTGATAACATTTTTTATTTTTTTTAAAGGTTCCAAAGCACCTCCTTCCTGGGTTGGAGTCACAGTTCAGAAGAAAGTCAGCAGTAGAGCAGCAAGCTGAACTTACTTTGTGGCTACTTTTAAAGATTGGCAGGTACATCTTCTTCAAGTTGTCCAATGTGTTTTTCCAACAAGTGCAGCAAAGTAAGACGTACAATTATCTTTCATTACCCAGTTTGTTCCCATTGGGGAAATTCACAGATGAGGCATAATAGCCAAGGAGACGAGCATCAACCAGGTAGGGTACATCTTCACTAGGACGCAAGGACAACGTTCTCTTGTAGATAACAGAACAAGTAGAGGGTGGAGTTAGGAAATCAAGACTACGGAAAAGAGCAGGTGATTATGGCAAGAAAATGCAAAAAAAACAGGAACCCTGTTCAGATAAATCAAAATGGCACTGGTGTTTAAAAAAATAAAATTAAAATTAAGCTGCATACTTCCATCATCAGTCGGCTGTAAATCCATGATGGGACTGGTGTTTTTTTGTTTGTGTGCAGGAGATCAGTTTAGTGCATGCTGTCTAATGGTGTGGAATATCCAGTCCATCTTGGTGGTCCATCCTCCATGGTGAGCATCATTCATCTGTTTCATAAAGTAGTCCAACGCCTCCTGCACAAAGCAGAAAAAAAATAAAATAGATGTATGAGTACATGCGACAATCCAAGAGAGGTTTTAGAAGGCCAAATGTAAGACGTCAGACAATTTAAAGACCCCAAATATAAAATAAAATGGATATGAGCACGGACAAAAGCCTTATTACCTGTTCGCTTTTCTCCAGGGCCAGCGTCTTCCTAATGTAGGCAATGTCATCAAATGACTGCAACTCAGGCATGCCCGAGCCCAGCATCATGGAGAAGAGGTTGATGAAGAGGTTAGCATGCTGCCGGATGGCCAGGTAGGCTTTATAACACATCTCCTGGAACCTTGAGGGAGATGGAAAAGGGAATGTGACAAAGACAAACAAAGTTTTTTATATAGTTTTAGTGGCTGCAGTGCAGGGAAAGCACAGCAGCACCTACAAGAGAAAAAAGAAAGAATGAAGCTCAGTGTCAAGCAATGACACCCACCCAAAGCTAAGTGAGCATGTGTTTGATATCTGAAGAAGATTTAAGGGCCGTGACCATTTCTGCAAAAGGTGACAGTAAGCCATTTCACAAACAATTGTTGCTCACAAACAACCTAGTCCTACAGGGCTCATGCATGGGTTGCAGGTATTGGGTTTGTTTTGATTACAAACACGTGTCAAATTTAAAGCGAGAGAAACTGAATGTTGCAAATTTTGTAAAACAGGCCTCAGACCGGCTTGCTAGACAGGACGGATGCTTGGAAATCGCTATGTTTCATACTTACCCAACTGAGGAAAGTGAAGCAACAAAAATGCACTGTGCTGCTTTGAATTAAAAATATGAATTCAAACCACCATTCCAATATATTCAAATATTGTTGAGGCAGTACCTTACAATAGGACAAGAACTTAGTTTTGGGAGATTGACTAGCCAACAGACTGACTGATATTAGTTGCAGGTAGCAGATAAAAAAGAAGATGAGAGAAAAGAAGAGGTAAGATGCTGCAGTACCTTTCAAACTCTTTGGTCTTTGCACACTCCTGGGATCCCTTGCTGATCACGATGAGGAAGTCTTGTGTCAGTACAAAGGGCACTCGTTCTCTCTTGTAGCCAAATTTTTTCTTCTTATGATCCAAGAAATGGCCAAAATCTATATGAAACAACTGGAAGGGGGGGAGGACAAAGAAGACAGCAGTAAGTTTGAGTTTAGTAACTCTAACAAGTAAGCCTCCTCTAAAGTAAATTCTATATACACACACAGAAAAACACAAGGCATCAGCCAACCAAAAGTTATTTTACAAAAATGAGTCTAGCCATTTAGACTGCTGAGTTTTGGATTAAACTTATTCATTTTATAAAATATTTACTGGAACATAACATATACCAATTACATAAATTTAAAGTAGTTACCTGTCCATCATCTTTGACCATAATGTTGCTGTTGTGTCTGTCTCCTATCCCAAGGATAAATGTAGCTACACAGTAGCCAGCACAGGACCTTGTAAACAGATCCACAGCCATGTCATACCTACACAAACACACACACACACACACACACACACACACACACACTTTAAAAATGAGAACATGTTTAAAAGCAAATAGGCTATAACTCTACACGATAGCAGATTTCCCCTGAGACATTACTTTTAGGCTCCCACATATATTGTACTTTAATCATCAACACTGTTTAATGATGCAAAGATGCTGTAAAAATAAATAATATCAGGAGAGAAGAACTCACATCTCGCCCTTGTTCTTGTCCCTGAGCCACTGATGCAGAGTGTTTGAGTTGAACTGCAGGGCTCCTTTCAAGCCTCCTTTGCACTGAATCTGCATGATGGTATGGGAGCTGCGAACCACCTCAATGAGACCCACACAATCTCCCAAAGACAAACAGCCGTAAGGAAGCATCCTGAAGACACAAAAAACAGATTATCTTAGTCCCCTCAGCACTGAGATTGGAGCATTTGAAGCAGAGAGATACAGAGATTAAGAGAATATCTACACTGAGAAAATATCAGAGAGAGTAGTACCGTAGGTCCAGTCCCTGATTCTGCCAAATATTCTCCATGATTTTAATAATTTGCAACGTCAGCATATCCTGCCGCAAGTCTACAACACAAACCCACACAATAAAGGCAGTTACTGTTATTAACATCCTGATACAGACAGATTATACACATTCACAACATGTTTATGACAACCATTACCAATGAGCTCTGCATTCTGTAAACAGCACTTTACAACTTGTGACAACATTTAGGATTGGGACTCGAAATTTGTTGCATATGTTTTATAGCACAAACCAGTAGGAGGAACCTGGTCTTCCTGAGGAAACCAAGATAAGTTTCTAAAATTTCACTTAATGGCATATGGTGGTTATCCTGACACGTCAGATGGTGCAGTAATGTTGCACTTGCAAAATAGAGAGTGTAGATAGCAGAAGGACAGGGACAGCCTGCGTGTGAGATTCGCCAGATGTCAGATTTTATCCCTGCAATGTACTAACATCCATTGAGCATATAACAATATGGAATTTTGGTTGTGCGAATATGTTAAAGTCTATGTCGCCCAAATCTTTGAACCAGTTTTACAGGTTTATGGCAAATGTAGTCATGTTTTGAGAGTCACTGGCACTAACAGTACCATATCAATAAGATAGAAGCTTCTCAAAATCCTTAGCATTTAGGCTTGATATTTGGCAAGTATAGTAGTGCAAGAAAGTATAATAATTTATTAAGCAATAAAATTTATTAAATGTTATGACATTTGTTTGTGTGTGCGTGTGTTACCATCTCCATTTTTAAAGATGATCTCATTGTTCTGAAAGAGCAGCTCCGACATGATGTCAGGATTCTCCCAGTTGAGCCAAAGCGGCCTCTTTGCTGATGACATGATCCTGCATTCATCTAACCTGTGCACAAATTAATTTAAGATATTAAATTACATTATTTTCTCACACTCTCTCACACACACACACACACACACACACACACACACACACACACACACACACACACACACACACACACACACACACACACACACACACACACACACACAGACAAACACACAGTTCGAACCTAAGGTTTCCCAACTGATGTGCAGGGTTGAGAGGAGAGGTGTAATTCTGCAGAGCATCCATATAGTCTGGTCTCTTCATCTGGTCCACAAGAAACCGCATCTGGACCTCCACAAGACACAAATACATACATTTGCATATAAAATGTGTGCACATACAACCACAGATACCCACACATCCACAGAGAAATCTTCTAAAAATTATATATTTATTTGGTACAAGTGTTTATATCTGTATGGGCTCTCCTTACCTTCTGTGTCTCATCCTTCTTCTCCTGTTTTAGGATGTCAGTGAGGTTAATCAGCTTCTCCATGGCCTCTACCTGCCTGCTCAGGTGTTTAAGGTACATGCCACATGCCCGGCAGTAAGCCTCTAACAGAAGCCCAAACCTCTGGCTCACTGTTTTATTGTGCATTTCTGACCTGTGAGGAAGCCACAAAGAGAAGACCGAGAGTGTGAGGTGGGGAGTCAAGATGAGTTTCTAGCTTTCAAAAAGTCACAAAGAAAGGAAGGTACATAAACATGGAGAAAAAGCAATCTAATAGGTGACTAACTTGAGATGCCAGAAGAAGAAATGACCTATCCTTTGATTGGTCAGGGCCTTTTTGAGGAGGAAACGGGCCAGGGGATTGTCAAGATACTGCTCATATTTTAATACCTAGAACAGGAGGAGAGAGAGGAAGGAAAGATTGGAGAGAAAGAGCAATAGAAGAGGTTCAGATTAGTCATTTATCTTCTTCCATTTTACCCTATTTGTTCTTCAAACAGTTCCTTGATTTCATAGGAACAGGATTTAATAGCCCAGACTCTTGGCTAGACCTACCTGTACGAGCTGGATAAGGTATTGGGACAGTTTGTCATCAGTAAGGTATTTGTCAAGGCAGCGTACAGCAAAGTGTCTGACCATGGGATCTGGATAGTTACAATCCAAAAGCTCCATGGCCTGCTCAGGACGCGTTGAAGGCCAATCCTTTAACAGACAATACATCTGGGAAACATACAAACCAAGAAATATGAATTAATACTCATTATACACTATTCACAGCGTGTACGTGCTTTAGAGTACTAAAGTATTTCTACGGAAGAATTACAACAAAAAAGGAGTCATTTCCTAACAAATTGTTAGTGATCAAACGTGGAATAAATCGAATAAATCTTTACTACAACATGCTTTGCATTTGACACTTACAAACCAAGTCTTTACTAATTCCATTTGTCATCTTCTCATTTATCAGGCACAGATCAAGTATGAATGAGTTTTATATAACAAGCAGGAATGAAATGGCATGGCAGTACCTGTGCTACTTCATCTCTGGAGTTCCATTTGACAGCGAGAAGGATCTTGGGAAGGATTTCAGGGATGTTCATGCAGTAGTGCCTGGTAGAGAAAGAGAAACGGGATTACTACTGTTTGTTGATTTGTAGTTTCAGTCTGAATCTGTGGTTTTTACATATCTACATCCTGCATATAAGGTTAAAACAAAACGTGTTTCCAATATTAAGCATGCAGATTTTGGTTACAGTTAATTCCAGAAGAGTATTTTTGTTTTTTAAACATAATAATTGTTTGAGTTTTCAGCCATTAACCAACAAGAATAAGCCTGTGTTAAATCTGGTTTTACAAACGGCTACATGCACGTCAGACCTGTAAAATCCATGCCATTCTGTGGTTATACATAAAGTAAAACTTGAAGTGCTAAATAGTAGAGTAGTCTAGTGTTATATCTGCTGGTTGGGAGATTACCTGTGCCTCCAGAGGAAGTCTTTCTCCTGCTCAGTGATTTCTGAAAGAGGGTCTCTGTTACTCAGCTGTCTCATCTGCTCAGTGTCGCTCTCTGTCAGGGCGTGATCTCTGGCTGACCGGTTGCTCTGAAACACAACATAAAGAAAATAACCCAATAAACACTGTATGAGGACATTACTAACACCGCCATAATTAACTTGTGGCTACAGAATGCTCCACTTCTGAAACGTTTCCAGAGGACATTGAAGCTGTGATGGAGCCAGACCACAGTCGGAGCCAGATGCTGTGTACATTCGACTTAAGGTTCAGGCTATTAACAACCCTGAGAATGTCCTTAGAATATCCTTGATTTGAGCTTCTTTCTTTTGGTCATTACTTTGCCAAGAGCACAACATCTGTAGAAAGGTTATAATTGCCTGTTCATACTCCTTATAATCTTAATACTGTCTGATTTCTAAATGTATAAATCTAGTGTAATTTTTAATCAATTAAGCGTGAGATAAGATTAAATAATTTTCCTTTCAGAAGCAAGCCAGGTGATATCATCATCACACCATGTATTAAGCTGGGCACTCCTAACATTGGACACATACACACATCATGAATAACTTACCACATCCTCTCACATGGCAAAGTAATGCAACCAAATCATGGTTCCCCTGCCATACTTCATCTAAAAATCTGATGAGATGAGTTAACAAAGTCTAAGTCAACAATGAGTTTTTATAGTTCATTGTTGGGCTGAAAATTAACCACTTTTATCAGATCTATTACTGACCTAAATTAATATAAATTATATCATATCAAGTTTCAATAACAAACTGAAAAGGGCTTTAACATTCACTGACATCTAACTAAACAGTTAACCAATTAATTGGTACAGCTCTGTAAAACACAGAGCTGTACCAGCAACTGTTGTCTGTCAGTGCGGTCAATAATGTTTAATAACAATTCTTTCACTAGGTAACACTGCTCATCTTAGACACTGACAATTAATACAAGTTTCAATACCACACAACTATAATTACATTTTGTGTCTTATACAGCACACATATCTGTTTACATTACTAACGCAGTGCCATCACCACTAATTTAGCAGATTGTGTCACGGCATGTAATTCCTTTAACAAAAATACAACCACACTTGACATTAGGGCCTCATTAATCAATGTCCCGCTACAATAGGGTCTAATTACTGGTGAAATTCAAATACCTTCATTAATAACTTACCTGATGTTCTCAGTACTTGCTATAAATATTATGTTTTTTTTTAAGTTCGTATTTCAGTTGTTACTTGTTAAATTATCTGTGCTTTTTTCAATGAGAAAATACTATATCTTAATGCTGCAACTTCCATATTTTGTTTTTATTGTGATTTCACATTTGCATGTATGTCATCATCAGTACAGTAGCATTTAACTAATTTGGTTGTTCAAAAGTGCACACCCCTCTAACTCCTGTGGGCTCCTCCTGGGGCTCTGTATAGCCCAGACCTCTTTTGCTCATGCAACCTCAAACCTGCAAGCTCCATACTGGTCTTTGAGATGTCACTTTAACAGACATTTATTTACTTATGTTTAAGTTTCAAAACATAAAACAAACTGTTGTGTTGTTCCAACTTTCCAGTCCACTGGTTAGTGGCCAGTAAGCAGGTTATTACCTGTCCAGAGAGGTTGTAGTTAAACCCCAATTCTCTCGAGATGGTCCAGTTTGCATGCTCCTCTATTGCATTCATATCAGGGTATTTGACAGAACTGCTAAAGTGGTCAAACTCCAGCTCCAGACATGGGGTTTCCTAGACAACAGAGATGATAATATCATCACATTGTGTAAATTAACTCACAAAACAATTCAATTTAATATGAAAACCTGTAACTTTCTTATGCCACATTTCCGGCACAGTCCCCATATGAAACAATGCATGTACAGTGCAAAAGAATATATAAAAAATTGTACTTTTTTAAGGCAAGATGCTGAATTTGAATACCTTATTTGGGTTGGATCCAGTAACTCCTATGGGGTTGAGGAGGTCTTCAAGGCCGTGAGGGACAGGCCAGAGGTTCAGAGCCATCTTGTTGGCAACCAGAGTGTGTGTGTAGTCAAACAAGTTGATATTACCCCAAGCCAGTGGACAGTGCTCCTATAGTAAAGGGAGAGAGAGTAGTAGTACTGATATGTATTAAGTTCCAATGTAAGAAGCTTATGGGGAAAAACACAAACACAGATGGTGAATCATTTTGAATCAAAGAGGCTTAAACACCAACATATTCTGGCACTTGTAGTGTGAAAATATATAATTAAATTAAGCTTTCCTTATGCTAAGGACAAATTAAATACAGTTAAGTATTTCTCAAATACATGATTGAATACACTTACACTTACACCTAAAATCAGAAAAGATGAATGCTGGTGAATGCTGTTTATTTGCCAACAATGTGTTAGTTTGCTGCAAAGATTTTAGAGGGCCTTACAAGGTTTAAGTGGGTTACATTGATGTTGTTAAATTTTAACGAGTTCTAATTGATTTTGATTTATTTTAAAGGCTTTCAAGGTTTAGTACGCAGCACAGTTACAGTAATAACTAGAATGTCATGCCTACGCTCATTCCTCCTGAAAGCCATGAAATGTGGCCAGCTGTCTTCTGGTACTGTACATGACATCACAGTCTGGCAAGATATTCAATTAGTCTCTGAATTGGACCTCTCTATGAGTGCTTGACTAGGAGATAATTGATTATGGTACATGGCTGGTAAAAATGTCTTGGCAAGATGAACCACTGTTTTATCTTTAGATTAAAATTATTTAAAATGGAGTACTTCTTCCACAGCTACCATCTAAGTATTCACAAAGGCTGACGAAAATGTTTAAGATAAACTTCAGAGTGAGTCTAAACTAAGGGGCAGCGATGAAACCAGTTGACAATGAAAAACATGTTGAGGCAGATAGAGTTACCTGCAGACAGCCAGTCAAAATGAACCTATTTATAGTAAGTGCTGGAACAAAAGGCTGCTGTAGAGAAGTGTTTATCTTTCATTTAGGTAGGGCTTGAAAGAGCATCCTCTAACCTGACCTCAGTCTAGCACTGTGCAGTGCATGATAGGGCTCACCCCAGGTGTCTGTTACAATATCCATGTCTGGCATTCATTGATACACACTACACACACACACCTCTTTCAGCTTTTCCACCAGAGAGAAAAACAACTATTTGTGTGGGTGTCTGTTACGAGTATCTGACCCAATGCACAACACAGACAGTCATTCTTTTTATTGTAAATTTGATGCAAGTATCAAGAATTACTAAATTACTTTGATGCTACACAAATGATATCAAGAAAGCATTAACTTTTTGGGTTTTAAATTAAATGTGTTAATCTGCTAACTTCTCTGCCCTAATTTGATTTTGCATTATAAAAATATTAAATTTTTCTGTTGTCTGAGTGTGTAACTCAAATACTTTGATATTGGTTTGAGAGAGAACAATTAGCCCCATTCAGGACATGCCATCAACGTGCACAAGTGAAGCGTATTCTAACATGAATGGAAAAGTCCTTTCTGCTGATTGTGTTTCTGTTGTGTTGATGTTTTTTGCCACCCCGGTGCCCATGGCCGATTAGTAATTAAACAGAGCCAAAGACGATACCACAGCTCCCATTCTCCATGGACACATATACTCAAACAGACTGACGCATAGTAGGGTAGGTTTGTCCAATACCAGCACATGCTACACACATTCAAAAAGTCCCTCTAGGATGGGTTAGCATGTGAGTGCTAAATAAAAGATTTAGACACATGGAGGTCATCTGCCTTCTGCTTATCTGTAAAAAGGCATACTGCTATTGGTATTTGTATGATCAGGTATAACTGTCCTTTGGCTAAGATAAGCTCTTATTTAGTTTGCCCAGTTATAGATGTTTTTGTGCTTTACAAATCACAAAATGCAAATTTCACAGTGCACACAAACATTTAATTGCCTTCAACTGTTGTACTGTTGCTTTTTCCCCTCAATCAAACTGTAGTTTTTACTTTTCAATAATTATTCCTAACGGTTAAAAAAAGGAAACGGTAGTATCCAAATAGCCTAGCAAGACACTTCTTGAGTTTGTATGTCCACTTTCCTGTAAAATTAAGTTGCATTGCGGAGTAATTTCCTTCTTGCTGTCTATCCTACCTCCTTGGCTCCCTTCCTGCCCTTGACAGAGCAGATGGAGAGGCAGAGTCTGGCGGCACGGGGTATGTCTGGGATGTACATATCATAGGTGAGCCACTCATTCCACCTGTAGACAAAGAATGATCGAGATACAGAGATGATTTATATATCTGTGGTCAACTAAAAGATCCAGAAACAATCTAAAAAAAATAGGCCTAAAGGGCAGGCAAAAAAAACCAAGAACAGGACCTAAAAAGAGCTGTACCACTGAATTCTCTGAGGTGCACTAAAGTTTTCCAATAATAGAAAACTGAAATGCTGGGAGACCTTACACTATATACACTATACCACGCTATTACACAAGGCTGAGTTGAGCTAATACTTTCAGCAACAAAATGTGGAAAGGGACACATAGCAAAAGATGCCTAAATTATTGTAAAAAATATGTTTAAACAGTCTTATAAATTACAGCGGTATTTCTTTTACCTCTCCAGAGGTAAAACAGTGGACCAGAGTTTGGTTGACCAGTAATGTAATACAGCAGTTTAGTGTTACTAGCCAGCACTAAATGTTACCCCTCCTGCCTTTGACTACTTACAGTAAATTAGAAGTGTAAATTGTCTAATGCACTTTCTCATTAAAATAAAGAGAAAGGGATTTAAAGTAGAAAATATTTCAATTATTGGGTACCATCATTAATTTATCGCATTTTATTTAATGTAATGTTTCCTGGTTTTACCTTCCAATGTAAAAAATTTCTCACATTGTTTATTTAAGCACTTTTGTAACTATATTAAGAAACTCTCTTCACAAATAAAGTAATTGTTATAGTTGAAGAGTCACGCATTTAAGGGCTGCTGTAGTGAATTAAAGGGTATTGTAATAAAGGGTTGGCAATTACCTGGGGTTAGAGCAGGGTACTCTCTGTGTGTTGACATTGTCACACATCTGTTCACCTCCATGGTAAATGCCTGTTCTCACATATATCTATAATTATACGAGAAGAAAAATGCAAGAAAAAAACATTAATAAAAAAAAAGTGATATATCTTCTTCACTACAATATTTCTAAGAGATGCGCCTGTTGGACAACGTATCTTTAATAGCATGTAACAGCTGTCATGTTAAATAATCATTTCACTTAAGTGGCATGCAGCCTGGCAGTTTTGTAAACACATTACATTTACATGATTTAAATGATTCATGACAGCACACCAACACAAGCTAGAACTACTTTCCTTTCCTAAAGGTCTCTGTTCACAAAAAACTTGGACAAAGAATGTTTGTTTCCACAGGATATAAGGGATTTGGAAGAGGGGGTACTTTGCACAACTGAAATAACAGCCCACTGATTTTGACCGAAAACATATCTTCATTTACTAATCAGCAGAAAATACAATATACACCATTCACAATTTTTTCTGTAACTGAAAATTCATTTGTCTCACTTTGGCCAATTATTGTCTTCTCCTAACATCCATGTAAGAGTAGAGTATTAGAGTCAAGGATGTGTTTAACTATTACTGATCAACAAAGACTGGCATATTCCTGTAATCACTATGTGTCCCCACCTTGTCTATGTCCCGTATATTGACGTTAACATAGGTGGCACACAGGATTCTTATTCGCAGGGTTCCATTGATGGTCCACAGTGACTTGGCAGCTGCCTCACCATTCATATAGGATGTTGCCGTAGAGATACGTCGAGAGTATGATGGCATGACAAAGTTATCTGTAGGCAACTGAGTATATAGGCTGTCCTTAGCCATTAACATCAGGTTAGGCAGCCTGCCCAGCATGATGCAACTACGGATATACTAGAGGGAGAGAGACAGAGAGAGGGAATGACGCAGTTAAGACTGTTAGAATGAAAGTACACAGAGCTTCTAAAGTTACATTGTGCGTAAGTGTAACCAGTGATATCAATTGGTCCTTTTCCAGCAGCTGCCGAGTGAATGCAGAGGAAACAGTGACACTTTGTGCATCTTCTACTTTGATCTGTAGGGACAGGACCAAATAAGCTATTTGCTCCCATCTGCTTGTTTTTTTTGTTTAATTCTGATTGTTAATATTTATTTTGGGGTTTTAATTTTTTTGTTTTGTCTTACAACAATGTTGATTGTTCGAGATAAATAAAAAAAAAAAAAAAAAATGAAATCTGGCTCACATGGAATTTTTCCAGACTCTGAGCCTGGGCTCACATCACATACATGCAAGAGAAAATGGTTTCACTATTCTAATGAAAGGAAATGTTGTTTTGACAAATCCATAATGGTTACAAGAAATACAAGATCTGAAATAGAACAGGCTTTGGCTATATCCTGATACAAATTTACCAAAAAGTCCGGGATCAGCCCTGAGCTGATCCATCTTAGAACAGTTTGATGGGTTTCCGTGCAGACCGCCCCCAACTACAGTATGCCTGCTATTTTTTATCTTGGAGCCACTAAACTAAGTCGTTCAAACTCTTCATTCATGCAAGGCAGAAATGTTGGCACTTGTGCTTTCTCAAACACATTTGGTATTAATCACTGAAATAATTAATACAATATTTACTTACTGTATAATTTATTTTTCATGTTTTTAATATAATATAAGGTCTAAATTATCACAAATTGAACGTTTTATATAATAACATATATTTTTCCCATAGGTCTCTTACCTTGTACTGGCTGATGGGGTACTTTTCCAGCAGGTACTCATCACAGCCACATACTTTGAGGATGTATTTACCCTGATATTCCTGAACACACATCTTTAGCTGCTCTGGGGAAAGCAGCATGCTGCGTGTCTTCTTACGAATGGCCTCTGCAATCACCTTTAGGACAAGATACATGCAGACAGCCTAAATTAGACACCCTTCGATTTCCCTTACAATGGATCTAAAAATGAAAGTGGCTCATGGCTGATTCATTGTCTATTTATTTTAGATCATATTCACCCCACCTGTTCAGGCACACAGTCGTGGTTGATTTTTAATGTGTACTTTTGTTTGTCGTTGTTTGGAGAAACAATCACCCAAATCACGACAATAATCTGACCTAGAAAAAGAAACAGACAAAAAAGAAACCTGAGAAAAAGAATCAATAAATAAAATGTTACTCATGCAGCAACCCAGAATAACAATAACCACCCACCCTCAATTATTCTGAAGCTGAGGGAATTGTATTGAGCTTAACAGCAGTAGCACCTCAATCAATTCAGTGAATGCCCTGCTCATTACTGTAGTTCTTAACCATTGTTAAGGCTGGTTAGTAGCGATTATGTATTGATGGGAGGCTAAAATATTAACTTCTTGCTCCCTGTTGTCATGTTGTCTTTGCGTGCCTTTTTTGTGTTTTATTTTCTCAAAATAATAATAATAATTTTCAAATTCTCATTTGAAACCAGTCAAATTATGCACTGAGAAAAAAGGCTAAAGCTGTTGCCCACCTTTGTCCAGTTTGCTATAGATGTGTTTGGGAAGTTCCTGTGTGGATTCTACATTCGGTGGGTAAACATACAGAGCTCTACTGTGGGGCCCGCTGGCGTCTCTTAGCTCTACAGAGTCTTTGCAAACATTTAGGATGTTTCTCCTGAAGTCCTGAACCTCAGGGTCCTTCACAAGATCAAACTCACACACAGGCATACCAATGGCAAACCCTGAAAGAACAAAAAGTAGAGTCAGTGATTTGGGGCTCGATTGGTCCGTTTAGAGATGCAGTAAAATAATGTTTTCCTCCTCTATCTACTGTAGCTTCCTAAAAATACAAAACAATACAACACAACAAATTTAAGTAGCTTCAGTATATGACTTCTGCTCATTACATTAAGCTCACAATTAGCCTAAGAACATAGATAGACTTGTTCAGACAGACTTTTTCATTGCCAACTTAACCTGAAAATAAAACCACCAAATATCCTACATAGCTTTGCTTGAGCTAAACAGATTTACAGAAACTTTATTGCATATTTTGTCTTTCCCATTTAATGTAAAAAACATTATTTTGATTAACTATAAAGTATCTAGCTTTTAAACAATTATTTTCTTAAAAACTACCAAATATGTTGCTAAGTAGCAAAATAAGCCAAATGAAGTAAAGTAGTTATTTTTTTAACTGAAAACCTCTTTTAAATTAGTAATGTTCCAAACTATATTTTTTTATTCACTTTTATTTTAAAAGTAATAAAGAAAAGAACCACGGCTCCAACCAAACCAGTGCTATCATAGAAGAGGTCTCTTACCAATCTCTCTGTTCAGGATCTTTTCCTCTCTGTTGCCAACTGGTTCAATGACCTTAAGGAAGGGCTGGAAGAGCCGGAGGTCACACAGCCTACGGGTCTCGTCATAGAACTCCTCCCGCTCTGCTTCCTGCAGTCAGGGGAAAAAACAGACTGTGTTGAAACAGTTCCATTTTCTTTTTTTATGAAAACAAATGGTGAATTAACATTGGACGGCCTTCCTGCAGGTGAATGTTTTGTAAAAGTGCAATGGTGTGCTTTCAGGCACAGAAAAACCTTTTCTAAGGGTAAGATGTGCTCAGGTTTGTAGAGAAAACAGCAAGATTTGAACAACTTTTGTGACATGACAACAGTTCTAGGGACCAATTTCTTTTTACTACCACATTCTAGTGTTGTTCCATCAAACTTCCAACTCATTCATTTAGATGGACACTTCTGCTTACCAGATATTCAAATAGAGACTGAGAGTTCTTACCTGTGTAACACTGACAAAGATGTAGGACGTCTCCTCCTGTAGGAGGTGATGGAGGGGATATTTCCTGGCCTCCTTGAACAGCTCATGTTTGATGGTGATAAGCGTGGCCTCACGGAGACACTCCAGGGTCAGAATCATCCCATTGGGCAGCAAGCAGTCAACCAGGATCCTGTAGACACACTCAGCATTATTATAATATTTTGATTAACTTCATTATTTATTTATTTATTTAAATTCACTATGTCCTCTTAGGGCATTTAACACTCACAAGAGTTTCCAATAAGGAATATACTGTATAAACAAATTAACATTCTAACAACAATTACTGAATACTAATGTAATAAATGCATAGGCATGTGAACTTTGAAGACTTTTATATTTGCAGTAACATGAAATTAACAGGCTAATACTTGCGAGGCGTGTGTACAGTACACAATAAAAATACAATATGCACTTGTATCCAGAATATAATCCAGTGTGCATACCTGGGAGGCATCAAGTGGATGCCCCATAGCTCCCCTGAGGACGGCCTAGGAGGCATGGTCCTCTGTCTCCCAGCTCGGTCACAGAGTTAAGCTGCAGAGCACAACCTGAAAGATAACAGCACGTTTTAGCAAGTTCTGCCCCTCATAGCGTAAAGCATAGGCTAAAAGCCCTGCTCAAGGCCCCAGTGGTAATACTTAATGTAAAAAAACTGTTTATAGGTGCAGTTTATTTGGCAAATGCTGTTTACTTGATGATTCTGTTTGTAAAGCAACTTAGTCAGAAGCACGGCTTACCAAATAACACACATTGTTCAAAAGGTTTATGTGCGACACTTTCAAGGTGACCCCAAAGGGTGAACTTGAAAGCACCCCAAAGCCTTGCCAACTAAGCAACTGTTAATGTGCCTAATGACCAAAAAAAACTCCATCAAACTATTCTTAAAAAAAACAACAATTGAATTTAGTGACACAATTAGGCAGCCACAGTTTCGCCGATTTAACAACTGTTTTCTAGATGTGGCAACTTAATTTCAAAAACATGAGCTGCTCCCAGTTGAAGACCGTGGCCAGTACTGCTCAGTGTATCTGCAGTCCTGCCTACTCGCTGTGTCTCAGCTGTGCTCACTGAGTCAAAGAACAAGCGTGTTCAGTCAGCCACACAGTGCCAAGACTAAAACAAGCGCAGTGACTGACTGCAGAGCCTCCACGGCATATGTAAAACTGGCATAGTTTACTGCTTTATGTAACTCAAATGTATCTTACCAACAGACTGCACTTACAAAAGAGACCTTAACCGGAGGAGAGAAGGGTCTTCAGGTAACCAAGACAGGTCTTTAACAACAAAGCATAAAAGTTTAATTTATGGAGGACAACCTTTGTAGTTATGGGAGATCACCCTAGCTAAGGGCTCTCATTCAAAGAAGACAACTAATGCAGCTTTTAAATCAAATAATACTATGAAGTATTTTCCCATCTTAAGCAACAGATGGATATTGAAATTAAAATATTTTTTGTAGGAGTCTTTGCACAACTGATCGATCCAATATGAAATGTGATTGTGCCTACCTTGTGGCAATTATGTTTTTTGAAACATGAATCTTTCATTCTGACATTAGTTTGACATTTATATTAAGCAAACATAAAAATGTATGAAATGTATGAAAAGTACAGTACTGCATCCGTACTGGCTTAAAACTTAACTTTAAAGTCCTGTGGTAAAACAAGTATTTTAGACAGACTGCTGATGTACAACAATCACAAAAACAACAACAACACAGTGACTCAACTGCTTCAGATTGTGACATAGTGATGGGAAATTATGTGTTTGGGCTCTTAGAAAATTACAACATGCCTTAATTTAACCTTCAGCCAACTTATGAACATAAACAACTCCCAGAAAAGCAGGATAAGAAGAAAACAGAGATATTATCATCATCATTCATCCAGTCAATATACATATATCATTCATTATGGTGAAAGGGATTGTCTTGATTCCATTAGCAGCCTAGACTATATTACCTTTTAATCTTAAATACAACAACATACTTTGAGAATAGCATTGAATAAACAAAAAAATAGCCAGTACTAATAATCTAGAAGACAAATACCCATCATAACACCACTGTACTGTCATGTACTGTCTAGGTGTTTTTGCATTTTGACAATATTTGTGTTACAACATTATGAGAAAAAGACCTGCACTTCTACTGTACAGGATTGCACAAAGGCAAACTATACCAAAGATATTCACCGCACGTTATTGTGTTCAAACAATATTGTTTCTCATCTTTTCAACAAGGGGATGTGCATATTTTCTCTGAGAAAAAAAGCATTAGCAAATAGCAATAGGATATAATTATCAAGGAGATACAAGGCTTTACTTTTCATTTCACACAGCTATAGCACTCAAATAAGTCATGAGATCATTGTATTGCCAAAAACACTTATCCGTCAAAGTTATAATCAAAAACCCACTTGATATTGTGTTACATTTTACAACACCGATATTACTTTGATACTCCCGACCTTTATCTAACATGAGTGCCAGATCAGATGCAGTAGTAAAGGCACCTGGCAAGATGCCCTACTGCACAGACTTTAGAAATGTTATGCTGGGTTTTGACTACCTGGGAGGACCCCATGGGGCATATCTACGACATGCTAGTAAATCTTATTGCTGACTTGGAGCACATTAGCCTCTAAATCAACACCCACAGCTCCCATTTTCCAGTAATTCAAATAGGTCTGGTGTTGTGATCACTAACAGCTGTTTCCCTGGTTGGAAAAGCAACCAAGCCAATCACTTGTTTGTAGGCATGATTAAGATCACCTTCCTGTGCCGGAGCCAGAAGAATGGTCACAAAAATAGCCACAAGCATGAGAAGGACACAGCTTTAGCAATTGTCTGAAAGTTGACATACAGAAATACAAATTATTAATTCTGCATATTTCCTTGATCTACCTAAAAAACAGCACCAAAATGAAATTATCTGATTATCAGGTGGTGGAGTCTACTCTGGAAAAGGGTGCCTGTACGGCTACTCGCGCTGTTGCAAATAGAAAACTGACCAGGTTAAGCATCCAGGGCAAGAATGGATATATATCTACATGATGTAAAAGGAGCAACGGAGTTGGGAGAGTCACAGGGTCGGCTCGACAGAGATGGCTGCTAGATCAGGATTAAAACAACTGCCTGATGAACATGGACTTTCTTGTCTTAATCTCTTAATTTGACCTAGTTTTGTTGCGTTGTTATCTGATATGATTACAGAGACCGTGTTTTTTACTGACATATCTGTCCTGTTTAATATCGTCTACACTCCATAGGTTAATTAGGCCACCACTAAGTTAGAGTCACCTTCCCAGTGTGCTTGCTATTTTGTGCTTTTTGTTACCTGTTTTTGTTGATAAGAAATGCTTTTATTCTGAAGTCTATTTAGAGGACTTTCACACCTGTAATTTGTTTGCCTTGGTCCAAATCAGTTAGTGAGTTAGTAAACTTGGAGCAATTTGCCCTTGGTCGGTTTGGTTTATCACCTAGAAAAATCCAGGCATACCTAATTGCGTCATTACAGATCAGGCAAGAATGTGCAGCCCTATTATTGGTTGAATATGTCTGGGGACGAGAACAAGAAAGAAAATACAGGAAGAAGGTCGTGTGTTCTGGTCTCGTGGTCAAACTAGCTCATTTCATTAAAATGATCAGATATTGTTTTGCAAGAGACGATACTACATCTGCTCTGGTCACCGAGACTACGCTCTGGTTTGTCGGCGTCTGTATCCAATTTTAGCGCCAGCTAGTTTGACAACTGAGATACAAGTGACAGGCGGCAAGCTTGACCGCAGTCTATTTCTTTGATAGAAACACTTTTAAGTTGCTTAAGTTTGCTGCTCTGCAGCATCGCAGATTGCTAAACACACCTGACTACAGGAGACATCGGCTCAGACTTGCAGAGTATGTATAGTTGGTGCGGTTTGAGTACGGATCACGCTCTCACCACATACAAACCGCTCCGTGTTCGATTGTCGGTGTGAAAATGCTCTAAGTGTGGAACCCGTTGCTGTTGCAAGCAGGTAACTGTGGGCTGCTGTTTCTCTTTTGATACCCCGTGTCCAATCTTGATCACAGACCTACCTTGAGTGTTAGCCCTCTGGCTATGCTACTGCAAGGCCATCTTCTGTTTAATATGCACATGATTCCACTGGCTCAGATTATGGAAAACAACAACATAAATTATCATAGTTATGCAGACGACACACAAATTTACATAACCTTGTTGCCTGGGAACTACAGTATGATACAAAAACTGGGTAGGTGCATTGAACAAACTAACAACTGGAAGTGCCAGAACTTTCTTAAATTAAATGAAGAAAAATATGAGGGGGTTATTTTGGGAGTAAAAGATGAACAATTAAAAGTCAGCGCTCAGCTTCAAACAAGAATGTTAAAAAAAAGACAAAGCCAGATATCTTGGTGTAATTATGGACTCAAATCTGAGCTGATTTAAAACGGCGCTGCTCGAGTTGTCACTAACACCAAGAAGGTGAATCACATCAATGCAGTTCTTATGTCTCTACACTGGGTTCCTCTGCCTCAAAGAATATATTTCAACATACATCTACTTGTTTATAAATCACTAAATGGTTTAGGGCCAAAATACATCTCGGATCGGCTTGTAAACTATGAACCACCCAGAACCCTCAGATCATCTGGGACAGGTCTGCTTTCTATCCCCAGAATCTAAACCTAAAAGGGGAAACAGCGTTCAGGTTTATTGCTCCACATATCTGGAACAAACTTGCAGATAACTGTATATCGGCAACAACTCTTAACTCTTTTAAAGGACAATTTGGGTCGATTCCAACACATAGCTCTGTTGTCTGTAAATTTGGAGTGCTGTCAGTAGAGAGAAAAATGAAACCAATCAGTTCTGCTTACACCGGGTTATCCTCCTGTAAAAGTTAGCACCCAACAGGCTTAAACAGAGCAAGTTTTAAACACATTTAAAACTTTAAAACAAAGCTACGTGTTGGAATCGACCGGAATTCTCCTTTAAATCAAGACTGAAGACCTATCTTTTTGACATTGCCTTTTTTTAATTTATTGTACAGCACTGTGAATTATATTGCTGTAATTGATCTGTTCTTAATTTTGTATACATTTCTAATGGCTTTTGTAAAAGTTTATGTAAAGTTCTTTGAATTGCACTGTTGCTGAGATGTGCTATATTAATATAAATGCCTTGCAAGGGCGTCACGACCCTAGACTGTCTGTCTCAACATGCTGTTAGATGGTACTTTAAAAATTCTTAACTGAAAAATGAAACTTACATAACTTGGTTTATAGCAGAATAACAGATATTTGCAGACAATGTTTGCTCTGTAGAAGATCCAAGGATATTGTAGGACTTGAGAAAAGGTTTTATTAAGAGCAGCACCACACTATTCTGCTTACTTGTTACCTTTTTCTGACTTACAAAACACATTCAATCTAGCACATTCCTCTTTTTTCCTTTATTTTCAATTAAGAACAGCACTTAATGTATACAGTGTCCCCTGGCAGAGGTCTCTGTACCATCCATTCTATCAGGAAGTTATTTACTATGAAGTTAAGAACCTATGGAATAGTATCAAGGCTTTATCAGTTTTTAGTAATATCTGTCCGTTTTGGCCTTCCTATTAAGAGGATCTGGGTATGTGATTGCCCAGGCCTGAGTATTGATCTTGACTGGCATGATGTATGGTCTAAAATCCCAGAAGTGTTACGCAATCCAGACCATCAGCAGATCGCTACAATTTCATTCACATATCTCACCCTTTCAAAATGCATCACATCAAAATACTTAATAGCGCTTTATGCACTTTCAACCCACCAGAAGCTCAAGGTACATATCTTCACATGATCTGGGATTGCTTTCCTGTCGGTCAGTTCTGGAACAATATGGCATCCAAAATATCTGCTCTGATTAATGAAACTGTCCCTTCAACTTTCTAAAACTCAAAAAAGTTCTGTTTTGCTGGACTTACAGTGGCCAAGAGAATGATTGCAACCCGTCGGAAACCACCTCATGACTTGTCTATTCGTACATGGCCCCTTTCTTTTTTGAATGTCGTATATATGGAGCTCTTCACGGCTCTCATAAATGGAGCGCCAGGAAAAACTTTGGACACTTGGCTCAGCATTGCTGAATCCTTGAAATCCATGCTGTAAACTTGCGATTCAGCCTTCTTGCTTCTATCTGTGTGTGTGTATTTGGTCCCTTTTGTCTTATGCCGGTCTCCTTCACAATGCCTCTTGTTTGTTTGTGTTTTTGTCTGTGTCTCCCTCCTTCCCGTATTTCCTCTCTTTGTTTTGGTGTAAAACATTTCCTTCACAAGAAGGACTGTGGAGAAGGTGTACTGTGTCTTCTTTGGTAGTCTCCTTAGACCAATGTTTTGCACGTTTGCTTATCGGTTTGTTTAAATAAAATAAAAAGTACGATCGCAATAAAAGGAGCAATGGAGTTAAAAATAAATAAAGTGGATAGCACTGTCTGAAACATTGATATTCCAACTGCCAGTAAAAATTGTCAACCCAGTTAAAGTTTAGAGTTGTGAACTTGTGACTGAGACAAATATGCATGACATTGATAGTTAACCAGAAAGAAAAACAGCAAACTTTATTTACAAAGAAGAGTAGCATTGAAATGTACAATAACAAGTTAGAGCGGAAATCCCTGTATTAAAACAAACCACCCACTGCGCATTTCTGCGATCTGATACACTGATCAGGATGCAGCTAAGCACTTTAGGACAAAAGAGGAAGCTTCCTCACAACACAGGATGTGTGGAATGGGGAAACATTGGCCTAGACACAAGCTTGCTTTGAATACTGAAACACAACTAAAAAAGAGGTTGTGTGAGCCAACAGCGGCAGGTTGGCAAGATCAATATGTTTAGTCTCTACAACAGATAATATATGTGTTGTAGAGGTTTACATGGAAGCCCATTTCTGCCAATGTGATGAAAAGAAAAGATTCTGTAAGTCATTATAATGGAAGACAAAATAATGACTTAGTATCTTGAAATAATGAGATAGTATTTCTTCTCATCATTTTGAGATATTAACTCAATATATTGATATAGTGTCTCATTATTTTGAGATACTAAGTCATTTGGAGATGCTAAGATGCTTGTATGAGATACATTATTTTGAAAAGTTTCTCAATATATTGACTTGCAGAATCTTTTTTCCATCACATTGGCGGAAATGGGTTCCCACAGTTTGGCCAGTTGCACCATATTACACAACTAAGTGAATTAAGGAAAACACTCGATTTACATTTTTTATTTTGGCCATTACATTAACGTTAACGTTGCAGTTTCAGAAAGACATATAACGTTTGATATATAATCCCTTTGCTGGACTGTCAACAGAGAGGAATTAGTGAAGCATACCTAAGAGACACGCCCTCCTATTTTGATGATGGGAAAGTTCCACCCTTCTTGTTTCGATCCATCTTCACGCTGTCACAGAAAAATGTGTTGGGAAGAAAGAAAATGAAAACCAAAACAACATCACACATATTCTGCATCTATAGCAGATTCACACTGGCTAGTAGCAGGTTAGCTAACGTTGGGTGTTAGGGAATGACAGCTGCACAACACTGTGAGCTCTCGATATAGCATATGATACGAATATAACGTTGGGGACGTTATATATAACAAGACAATTAGTTTACAACCACTCTATTTATGTCCACTTAACGTTACCACATTTCTTTCGAATAAGTTCATGCCCACCAGTTTGGAAATGGTTAGCTAGCTAGCTCTCTTGTTCACTAGCTAACGGCTAACGCTGAGCCTAGCTAGGGTATACCCTGGTAGGTAACGTTAAATATATTCCCAAGATTAAACGCAAGCCATTTGTATATTCAAAGGTAGGAATGTGGCTCATTTGGAATGATAACTTACCCTGTTGAGTTAGTGTCAACGTACTGAAGATGCTGGTCTGACCCTGGCTAGCCTTCCATCCATCCAACAGTCCCCAAAGCAGGATGTTATCTGTCGCCTGTCAGCCTCTTTGCCAGCAAACCGGTACTACACACCGAGTATAAATCCTTTCGTGTTGCGGGTTGTACGGCGTACAGTTCCAGAATATATGTCCAAAATGTCCAGTCAGTAGAGCTCAAGCTGAGGATGTTATGAGCAGTTGAACTACTGGTCGACTGGACAAGTTGTCTTGCTCCCCGGCAATGCAGCCACGCTGTCTTTCAGGAGCCCTCCTCCCTTCCTCTCTCACACATGCACAGAATGAAACTGGGTGTGAGTTATCCGTGTTTCTCAAAAGGATGATAGCCTTTGTCAAAATAATGACATATCTCAAAATACTGACGTATCTCCAAATGAAGTATCTTCAAATAATGTATCTCAAAATAGGGAGAAACTTTCTCAGATAATGTTTCCAACCACAAAACCATATTTGTTTTATTCCAATGTTATTTCAGGATAACTGGGAAAGCCATTTCCGCCAGTAAGTTATTATAATGAGAAACTTTCTTAAAATAATGAGATAGCATCTTAAAATAATGACTTGGTATTTCAAAATCATGACAAATCTCAAAATAATGAGATAGTATCTTAAAATAATGACTTGGTATCTCAAAATAAAAAGATAATATTTAAAATATAATGAAATTGGATCTCAAAATAATGACATTCAAACAATGTTTTTTGTGAAAATGTTATTACAGGATCTCTGTGGAAGCCCATTTAAGCCAATATCATAAAAAGAAAAAGATCCTGTAATGTCATTCTTTTGAGAAATTACTATAGAAATTTCTAAGTATTTTAGGATTATGATTAGGTTTCCTATATAATAATAACAATCTTCCTCAAAAACCATGGGACGTATCTCAACAGAATGACTCGTAGGCCTAAATCATCACAGTAAATAAAAAGGACTAATAAGATGGCAAAAACTGTTCCAGTGTTTGTGGGCGTGACATCATGCTTTTGCAAAACAGCCTATTATTGGATGAGATTAGGATATAATATAAGACATTATTGATCCCTAGGAAAGGAAATTCACACTTTACACAAAGTCACACAGCAGGACTAAGACATGATAATTTAAATGAAATAAATAAAATGAAATAAGAATATAATAATATAATATAATATAATAATATAATATAATAATTACATCTAAACTCTGCAAGTCATACTGATATTGTAGGCCAATAATACCATACATAATAAATACAATAAACATACAATATATAGAAACATTTAAGATATACTGTATATGAAGGAAAGCAAACACACAGTATGATAATAACAGTACATTTATAGTAATACATAGGCCTACTTAGGCTAGCTTTTTTGTCTGTGTAGCAATTTGAAACACATCTTCTGATCTCACAGTTCACATGAAACAGTAATAGTAGTAAAATTACATAGTTGGCTAATAGAATTATAACAATGAGAACAATACCAACAATGATAGAATGAATGTATCTTGATTTTATTATTATAGAAAGAAGAAGAAACTGAAGAAGAGAAGTTGTTATGCCTATTTATTGCAAATGCCATTTTCAATACTTTCTTATTTCCACATGTAGCCTATTAGTGATTTACAATTGTAGCATTTTATTTCATTGTATTTGCCCATAGGTTATTAACTCATAGGCCAAAAACAATATTATCACAACAGCAGCCTGGCAGCTTTCACTGGAGATTTGAGAGTCATTGCCAGCCACGGGAGATCAGGGTCTACCACATAGGTGTAACATGTAGCCTACACAATGTGTCATGATTGAAAACCATGCTCATCAGCAGCGGTGGCATCGGAAATGGACTGTACCAACAAGGAGAGGGATGCTGGAGGATCCTCGTCAGGGCCTAGTGTCTTAAAAATGTAATTTCACGAGGAAAACATATTTTTTGGTACTTAATTTGAAAACACAAACGCAATGTGTTTACATTTTGGGGTATTTAAAAAGTAGTTTTGCTGACTGGCGCTTTCTGTATTTCGCTTTCATCTTATAATCCCCCCTCCGGTGAAAGCCTCGCTGTCTGACCGTGTGCTAGGTACTCCTGCCTGGCCGCCAGGTTTTTTGGAGAGAAGAAGTTGGCGAAGGGATGTGACTGCGATGATGGCGCTGCAGCTGAAGAACGGGGATGCAGCGTACTACCAAACTGCGGATTACTGCAGAAATTACTCTTCGCCGCCTGTCAGCTACGGTGACAGCAGCCATTATCTTGCCCGTTTGCCAGGTAAGGAGAGGCATACAGGATCTCCCCTCTGACTGTCAGCAGTAAAATGCGCTAATGTGCAGGGATGGAGACATTCGAATCAGAGACACTTGCAGATGAGGAAGGTGGATGTTGAAACCGGTTTCCCTGGTTCTGCTGTCATCATCACAATGTCATGTGGAGGGGTGCACCAGCCATAATGTTGATGATCTTATAGAGCATGGATGCTGCGATGCAAAAATCTGAGGTTGTCGAGAGACTCTAACGGTCCTACTGTAGGAGAGGTCCAGAGAGTCTCCAGGTTTGAGCTGATGTCTGACTGTAATTTGAAACGGCAAATAGCCTCAGTGCAATGTCCACTTTAATCTCTCTGGTAAGGTAGTGAAGTGGTTGTCAGAGCAAGTGAAGAAACAGAAACTAAATCGGTGCTGCTTCCTTCACTGCAATGCACGATCTCTTGATCTGCACAGATAATGGTGACATGCAAGTACACAGTAAGTGTTTCTTGCTTGCACCTGCACAGTCGCACAGTTTTTTTGTTGTATTTTTTTTAATTGACTTGAGGCCAGTGTCATGGCTACTAGATGATCTAGATGTAGCCTACAGCATGAGACTGATCCACCTGACAATACTCCTGCCATTTACTGTCATCTTCATTGCATAGACTGCATGGAGTCTTAGACTGAAGTTAGTAGAGTTAGGACATTATTGGAGTTGAATGGAAACTAAATGTGTTTTAGCCTGAAACAGTGAAGTGGATTGAGGAGGGAATTTTTAATTACAATTTTGATAAACCGTCAATCATTTACGTCATCATAAGAATAAAAATGCCAATTATTTGCTGGAGGTAATTAATCAAAATATCATCACCAATTAAATAACACTGGACTTTCATCCGCCCAAATCTCTGGTAAGTCATGATGGGCTTTTGTAAGTATTTCTGATGAAGCTAAATGTCTAGTGCTTGTTGTTTTCTATAGGAAGAAATTACTAATTATTAATCAATATAGTAATAGCAGCCTAACGCATAGGCCTGGTGACTGGTGCTCAGTCTTTAAATGAGTATATCACTTACTTTATGTTAATTATTATGGAAGGTATTCAAACGTAAGTGCTACTGAATATATATAGATATATATATAAAGTGGAAGTAGGCTTTTACTGTAATAGTAAGTAAATTGTACAGTGCAGTAAGATGTATGTGGTCTTTCTGTTTTTTTGGTTATCTGGTGCCCAGTGTAGCAGATGGAATAAGTGTAGGAGGCATGTGCTTCTCATTGCTCCATAATTGATGTGACACAAGACAGTACGGCAAGAGAAACTCTAGAGAAAATAAAGACTTGGCCTATTTAGAGATTCTCAGTGGAGGCCATGATATTATCAGACTCCAGGACAGGATTTTTTTTGTGGTGTGGCTATCAAACCAACAAATCTTTAGTCAAACTAAAAAAATCTGACAAGTGAAAATATTTAATAGTTGAAAAACTATGGAGTTGGTTTTAAAAGAAACGTCCAACTCTGGCTGATTCTTTTTTGAGACTTCGAGAACATTATCGCTCTACAGATACGATGAACATTAAGGTGTTGTCAACCTACTGATCACTTGCAACCTTCTGCTTCAGAGCAACATCACATAAGTCTTAGTTTGACTTGCAAAATGTATTGCTTCCTCTCCGAAAACTCAAATGCAAAACAACAATTGTTATTTAGTTATTTTACTTTGCAGCAGGGTCCACTACTGCGACCATGCATACTGCATATGCTGCAGCTCTGTAGACTGCACTCTGTGGACCTGGATCTGGGACAAAACTGACCTTGGCCTATCTAGCTCACATTAAAACTATAGAAAGTTAACAGATCTGTTCTGTCTTCAGGCTGGCTACATGAAATCATGGTGCAAATGAATTTTACATGAGAGAGCATCACTAGGAGTTGAAGTCGTGGGGAGGCAAGTGTTAGATAAATAGTTGACAGCAACATAGTCAAGCTTACCTTACATTGAAACATGTTATCTATTTTATGGTGGCACAATGTGTAGGCAACTCAAGCAAAAGAGGTCAGCCAACCTTTTGTGCTGAAAATTGCTACTGCATTGAGGTCTCACTCAGGGTTGATGATGTGCCATTTAAACCATGTTTTTTCTGTTTACTGTCACCATCTTTGGTGCTAAAGCTGTCATTGCCCTGTTGCATTTGCGATGAAATGTGCGTATGTCTGAGACTTATTCTTCTTGAAATTGGCTGTTAATGAAGCTCGACGTTCTATTAGAGCTGCTTTCCTTTGACTGTCCGCTCACAATGGCCAATTCAAATCCACTTCTTCTGATGTTTATTACAAATAAATCACCTTTGCAGCTCTCTATGGATGCCAGAGAATGTTAGATGGAGCTCCCAAAACAGCCAATGTAAAAGCTTTTATGAGCAGGAAATGTTTAAACAACATTTACAATGCCAATGAGTAGTGAAACGGAATTTTATTTATATGCAACTTCTGCATAATATGACTTTTATTACTGTAATGTATAGTAGGCAACTGCTCATCTTCACCCGATGAATCTCCCACAGTCTCATATTGCAGTTGACAGGATTATAGTCAAGCATACCTTTCTCCTGAGGTCAGCCAGGCCAGGTGACAGACAGGCAGTCGGACAGACTGGACCGACAGACTGACAGCGAACAGCAGTCGGAAACACAAACACGTCGGGATGTTATTTTGAGTCCATGAATCACTGCCACTGGGCGTCCAATTGGATTCCGGATAAAAGCTTCCAGCACAGGGAGTTTTGACACAGCTGTTGGCCTATACTGACCTTACAATAAACTGTATGTAGCTACACACAAACACACACAGACACACACACACACACACACAAATTGGAGTATTAGAGCGGCACAAACAAACATACAGAAGTCAGGACATTGCCATTCCTAATATATTGCTTCCTTTTCATGTTTTCCTTAAAGATACAAACCCATGCATGCACACACACTTACACACAAACACACACACACACACACACACACACACACACACACACAGGATTGTCATTGTCACTGTCACTGTCTCTGTTTGTACACATGAATTTGTTTGTAACGTCCTGTATGCATGACTGCAGGCGCTGTAGGCTAAGCCTAATCTTTCTGATGCCCACTGGAGTGTGAAGCTCCTCTGTCCAAGAATGTGTTTCCATTCGGCCATCTCTTTACATCTCTCTCTCTCTCTCCTGCCTCAGGGCTCTAAGAAAGCCTCTTAGTGTCTTAGTGTCACTATACATTGGTCATTGGTTTATCACCATGTTACTTCTCAATGTTTGTTTGATGATCTGTCAATAGACAATATCCTTTTAGAGGTCTAATCCAGTGGAAATCACATATTTATCTTTGCAAACAAAGTGATATGTCATTTATGTTATGTCTGCTTCAGGCTAAAAAAAACATATTTACAAATTTCTATGAAATTTTGTGTAAAGCTAAGCATGTTTTGTTTTTTTGCTGACATATTGAACATTGGCAAAATTTATCCTTGTAAGCCCAAATAATATCCATTGTGTATTTTGAGGAAGAGACCAAAATCAGAACGCTGCACAATGAGACGATGAGTCTACAGCCATGCCCGCAGCTCTGTGAGGATGTACATAGCCACAGTGGGCTTTAAGCTGAATACTAACATCAGCTAACATGCTCACAATGGCAATGTTGAAATGCTGATGTTTAGCAATTATAATGTTTACTGTGTTTACCATCTCAGTTTAGCCTGTTAGAATGCCATCATTTGCCAAGCAGCAGTAAACACAAAGAATATGTGAGGTTGACGAGATAGTAATAGTTGCTGAGATATTTCAATCATGACCAAAGTGTTGGTAGAACAACCAACCGACAAAGCTAAAAACTAAAAGCTTCTAAAGATTTTCTATTATTGTGTGAACTTTCTGAATGCTTTTGAGTTTCATTGAAGTACTAATATCCATAAAACACTAGCTTCCTCATCAAAGTAACAGAATTTACTTGAAAGATATTTTTTTTGATTAATAATATCTTTCCCTGTCTATAAGTAGTGTGTATATTAATCTTTCGTCCACAGGCCCAGAGACCATGTTGAAGCCTCCACTGAGTCTCTTCCGCCATCCCCAGCAGCCTTTCCACCACATGGAATCTCTGCACCAGCTGGGACCTCCGCCAATGGCGCCTACGCAGCCTCTCGGTCCACCACCCCTTGCCCCTGCTCAGGCGATTGGACCCCCAACTATGGTTCCAACCCAGACACTAGGCCCCCCTCCAATGACTGCTACTCACACGTTAAGACATCACCCCATTACCCAACCACATAGCCTGGGCCCGCCTCCAATGGCCCCATCTCAACCACTGGGGCCTCCACCAATGGCACACACCCTGGGCCCCCCACCTGTAGATCACACACAAGCAATAGTGCCTCCAACCATGGACCTCATGCAACCAATGGGGCGTCCACATCTGAACCCTGCACAAACACTGGCGCCCCCCCCTGTAGTGGCGCACACAGCCGGTCAATTCACCCTCCCTCCCAGCCCTATGCCATCCCCTGTTGGTCCGGGCCCAGACCCTTTACACCTGCCCAGAGGACCGGCCCTCATCCAAGCCCCAATGTCCTGCCTCATCCCTGGTCCGCTCCCGGGTCAGGCAGCCCCAGCCAGCGAGCAGCCCCAGGATGAGGGCTCGCTGCTTGGGATGGAGGAGCAGGAAGACTCTCTGGGGTTGGGAGAATTGTGTAAACCACTGTACTGTAAACTCTGCAACGTTACCCTCAACTCTGCTCAGCAAGCACAGGCTCACTACCAGGTCAGTTGAAATACCCATGTACAAAAAATTGTATCTTATTAAGATAAAAACCTAATCACAAACCCTTCCTTATCTGTCTGTCTAGGGGAAAAACCACAGTAAAAAGTTGAGAAATTTCTATGCTGGCAGTCAACAGCCTCCAGCCATCAGGATTCCAGAAGTCCATAAGGCGGGTGGCCAGACATCCCTCAGCTCAGGATCAAACGACAGTGATGCAGCCAGGCAGGTCAGATCAAAACTCAGCACCAACCTACCTAAATGGTACAGTTTAAGTTTAGGAGGTGGATGTACTGCTGCTGATAGAGGTAGTTTCCACTGAGGAGGCAGTAAGGAACTGCAGAGTCACTTTGTGTGTGCCTGTCAGTGAAAACTCTCCTCACCACTGAACAGTCTATTCTCTTTGACACAGTCTGGCTGAAATTAAAAAATATTTCGTTTAATACATGTTATTGTAATGCTACATTTTGTCAGAATCAATGTATGTATCAAATGACAATGTGAAAGGGGTATGCTGATGAATCTACAGCGAATGATCACCTGAATTTACATCTCCTCTCAACTTAATGGAAATTTATAGTAAGTTTCAGCTCATTGTTTAGCTGTCTGGCCCACTTTTTTATGTTTTGATTCACTCTCACTGCTTTGATAGTTTTAAGCCATGCTCATCACCAAACAGCAGGTGGACAAAGTTAGAGACTGTTTAGGCACTAAATCAGATCGCAACTTTCATCAGTGTATGTTTGACAGTTGAAGTTGCACAAGCAATTCTTGTCCTCCTCCCACCTAAGAGTGTATTTCTTGGGCACCCAGATAGCTCAGTTGGTAGAGCGAGTGCCCATATATAGAGGCTTAATCCTCGACGCAGCCGGCCCGGGTTCAAATCCGGCCTGCGGCCCTTTGCTGCATGTCCATTAAAGGCCTAAAATGCCCAAAAAATAATCTTAAAAAGTGTATTTCTTTTCTTTGTCACTGTTTACTCCCCAACTCCTCACCATATACTCTGCACTACTTTGTCGTGGGTTTGCAGGCGCAGTATAAGGGGGCGACTCGGGTCATCTTGGCCACAGAGAACGACTATTGTAAGCTGTGTGACGCCTCCTTCAGTTCACTGGCAGTTGCACAGGCCCACTATCAGGGCAAGAACCACGCCAAGAAGCTACGGCTCGCTGAGGCCCAACAGAACTCCAATAACATGTAGGTTTAGAAGTATAGAAGGTCAGAGTTCGAATCATTGTTTAGCTTTGTATTGGTTTTGCATTTGTCTTGCAAATCAGCACAATTGAATTAAAAGTAGATCAGAAAGATGTTCGTATAGAAATAATAGTCATATTTTGGATGCAAAGTTACCTAGTTTGACTTCTCCCTAACGTAAAGTAGTAGTCTGAGAAAATATACCTACTAAACCTAAACACATAGCTGGTTTGGGCTTTGCTAATTACCAAACCAGCCAAGCTAAATTTGAAGAAACAGATTTGTGAACCAGACTAAAGCGATTTTGTCTCTTGTTCTGCCTGTTTCAGGGAGGCCAGCAATGAGGCAGCCACAAGAAGAAACAAAAAAGATGGCAGTGAGTACAGACTGGTGAAAAACCGCCGCAGCCCACAGCTACCTGCTTCCATGCCAGGTGAAATATTTAAAATGGATAAATCAGAGGTTTCTTAAAACAGATATTCATGGTTTCATGAAAAAGTCAGCGTTTTCTTGACACTCTATAGGCTTGTTTAAGCGACATTAGTTGACATTAATTTCTCCAGTCTCTGGTTGACACTGTGGGTTGAAATCTAAGAAATAATGTTGTAAATAATGCGCCTTTTGTCCCCAAAGCGTTTGTCATTGGATTTCATTTGCTTTGGAGCATCAACATATAGACATATAGAACTTATAGACCTCCTAAGATGTTTTAATAAAGCTGACACAAAGCTGCACCATTGTATCACTGAGGGTAACATGGGTGCACACATTCATCTGACCTGGTGAGCTTACAATATTTTTGGCTGGAAGCTCCTTATAACTTTACCCTGTTATTTATGGGTTTATGTAAGTGTCTGCGTTGTGCATGCTGATTGGAGTTTGTGTGTTTAAAAGCAGAGACCGAGAAATATAATGTCATATAACACTTCCTGCTGACATTAAACAACCATCTTTTTCTTGCAGTCATTCGCTATGTTTCTATCTTTCTACAGACAAAAACAGCAGCACCTCAACTCAACATAAAGCAGGATAAATCATAAAGCAGAGCCAATTCCCTTCTTTTCTCTCACTTTCTCTAATCATCTCTCTTTCTCTCTCTCTCTCTCTCTCTCTCTCTCTCTCTCACACACACACAAACCACAACGTTCTGCTGATTTAATCAGTTTTCTTGATGGACAAATCCCAAAATATCTGCACTCACTCCTGCGGTTGCCTTCTCGCTGTCTTTTTATCTCTCTTTCTCTCTCTCTCTCTCTTTCTCTCTCTTTCTCTTTCTCTCTCTCACGCACACACACACACACACCTGGCTTTGGGTGTGTCCCCAGCCTAAGATTTCATGTGAAAACCATCTAATTCCCTAAAATGATTAGTGGATTAATGAATTGTAAGCATCAATCAATTGTGGATGTCATTTATGAAGAAACAAGACTATCCATGGTAGCAGTTCTGTGAGGCTGTACTTAGGCACAGCGGGGGTTTGAGCTAAATGCTCAAATCAGCCTGCTCACAATATTCACATGCTGATGTGAAGCAGGTACAATGATAAGCATTTTTGCTATCTTAGCACAACTGAGGCTGATGGGAATGTCATTAGTTTGCTGTTATTTGATCATAAATTACTAAAAATTACTACTCAGTATTAAAAATGTACATGATGGGGGCACCAGAGGACACATTAAGGGAACAACCGGAATGTCGTCCTCAGGTAGAATCTCCAGATATTATGATAATCTATCCAATAGTCTGGAAGACATTTCTCTGGACACCATGGATTTTTGTTCCTAATGTCATGGCAATTAATCCAACAGTTGTTGATTATTTCAGTCTGGACCAAAGTGGTGGACTGACTGACTGTCTTTTCTCTGTTTTGTATGACTGTAAACTGAGCATCTCAGGGTTTAGGACTGCTAACCAGATAAAACAATGCTCTGGCCAAGTAAATTGTGCATTTGCCACATTTCTTTTATCACTAAACCATTATTGGATTAATTAAAAAAATAAAATGAAAAAATGTATACATCATCTGCCAAGTATTAGTCCAACATTGAGGTTTCTTTCTAGCTGTTATGATAAATAAATCTGGTATGAATAAGCCACTTAATCTTTACAGTACTACAGTGTAGTAGCTACAACTTACTTCAACTCTCCTCTATTTCTCCCTCCAGGGCCGTACTACAACCCCAGACCGAGGCAACGCATCCCCAGGGACTTGGCCATGTGCGTGACTCCCAGCGGTCAGTTCTACTGCTCCATGTGCAACTGCGGAGCCGAGCAGGAGACAGACTTCAGGCAGCATCTGGAGAGTAAGCAGCACAAAGCAAAAGTGTCGGAGTTAAGATACCGCCACGAGATGGAGAACCTTGGCTACAGCTAAGAAACACAAGGGAGGATGGGGGAAGAGAAAAGACAGAGTGGGACAGAATAGGTGGGAAGACATAGAAAGAGAAGACCAAAGTGAAGCCAAGCAAATACTCCCTGGTGTTTGAGGGGCATATTTAGTGAAGGGATTAGCCCAAATGGCCTCAAGACCTTGTTGCAATTCATTTGATTTTTGCTTAAGCACTTATATCCTCGTATTTGACATAATGCTCTACCCCATGAAGCTATAATTGGATTTGATGGATTTATTTGATCTGGGTATTAGATTTCAAATTCAGTCTGTATATTGAAGCAGGCCGCACCATGTATGCTGAGAACAGGAAGTTGAGAAAAATATGGATTTTTTACATACAAATAACAATAAAGTCTCTTTTTATAGGCACTAAATCAGATCACATTTTTGACCCCTCTTTTTTGTTATATTGTTTGTGGTTCCTCTAAGGCTTTGAGTGGGTTGCATTCTGACTCAGGATACAGGTAAATGAATTGCAAGTAAATCTTGAGCTTGTTCAGGCTACAGGAAGAGGACTAGTGGGGCACAGAAGGCCAACACGACAGGAGAGGAGACACACTTAGGAAAGACGAGGACATGCAGAGGGTCCAAACATTAAGACAAACATTAAACATTAAAATGTTGAAAATAGAGAGAAACCGGTTGGTAGATGTAAATGGATGCATAGAGGGAAACACTGGAAAAACTGTCATCATTGAGGACAAAGTTTGAGACAAAATTCTTGAGTGTGAATCAGCCGTGCCGGAATAATTGTACAGGCCCTATAGCAGGGACTTCAGGGCCACGTAGTAACCACTGAGCCACAAATTTACCATCTTAATGACCTAACACGGGTTATAAAAAATTATTTAAAGCACTATTCGCTAATTTAAAAACACAAAGCACAATAATCATCACCTGGTGGGAGCAGTGTTACATGAATCTGTTAGCCTGTTAGCCTGTTAGCCTTAGCCTTAGCCGACCTCTCAGCGGTCTTTTGGAGTGTATTAGGCGGAAAGCTCCACCTTGGCTGGCCTGGTTTGTGCCTTTAGTGAGAATCTGGCTAAAGAGTAAACTTTGGCTAGCCCTTTTGAAAGCCAATCTACTACATGGATTGGGGTTTTCTATATTCTGTTTCATCTCTCTTCTCATTATGAATCCACATAAATACTTGGTAAATATTCTTAAATTACGTTATAGATGTAAATATAGTATAATATACATGAATGCTGTTGATTATTTGGTTAATGTTAGCCTAGCATATGTTGCAAACACTCATAATGTATATAATAATTATCAGGAATCTCGTACAAAGTGTGCACTGACTGAATATTTATCCATCAGCACTGCATTTTAGGCCCTCTATACTACTTGTTCATTGGTGACGTAACTCCGGTACCATCCGTCTAGTTAAAAGCTGCTAGCCTCATCATTGTGACTGTGCTGGAGGACCACATGCCAGGAGAGGCCGTTTCTGAAGCAGCAGGGTACAAGCTCAATCTATGCCTTGACAACACAGCCAAACTGGCACTGCGATGGGAAGAAATGTACAAACACAATGGGAGCTCAGTAATGAGTGCAGCCAAAAAGCATTTAACTCCAAATGTCTAATGAGTTTGCAAATTGCAAATGAACGTGTGCAGAGCTCATGGAAGCTTCTGGTTATAAGACATATCAGTTGATTCTCCCAATCGGTCTTGATTCCCAGAGAGGACGTAACCAAGTTTTACTGCTGTGTGAAACGGCTGCGGAAGACTGATGTGGATTGTGTCTGGATTTGTAGACACATTTTCTTTTTTTATGTTTAGTTGTTTGTTTTCTTTTGAGTGTAAAGCCTATCCTGAAAAGATCAGTTGTCTAGTCGGAGTCAAATCTGATTTTCTGTTTCTGTTTATTTGATTATCTGTTCCAGTTCAGTGGTGCTGAGCTGAAAAAACAGTGCAGTCGCAACTCATTTGGAGTTATATTGTCATACTTTAAGAAGAGAATGACAGGATCAAACAATCTATATTTTTCTTCTTTGAAAAAAAAACAACTCTTTCAAATAGTTATTTAAAAATTGATGATTCTTTAATCCTATAAATATAAAATACTACATATTTTTATTAATGCTTCAAGAAATTATTTTATGTAGCAGTTAAAATGATTTACCATCCGTATTTTTAGATCTCAACATCTATCACAGGTTACAAGGATAGAGATCTGAAGTCCAAATGAGAAAAAAAACTTGCTGTTTCCACCTATACTACAGAACAGCAGTGCACACGCACACACACTCCCACATACTTCAATCAGTCAAAGGCCTGATTGGGTAATCAGAAGTGTTATAGAGGGAAATGAATGCATCAACCATGGTTTAGTTAGCTTTGGGGAGAGGCAGCTGTTCACGTCTTTCATTTGTCTCTAGAGCACAAACACACACCTGATCACACTCAGGAGAAACGCACCGTGACGACAAAGTACTGTGGGCTTTTGGGATTTAAACATGTGAGAGTAAAAGAGAGACGCACAGAGCAATGAAAACAAAATGCTCGGCGGTTTTATTAGCCCACCGTGATGTATGGTTTAATAACAAATAAACAAAGATAAGCTGATGAAAGCAGAGCTGTAACGAAAGCTATGGGTGAGACAGCTAATCAAAGCGTTCTTCAAATTTAACTGAGTTGCAGTCTGTTAATAGCACTCCTGCTCCTCCTTCTAGAAATAACACGCTTTGTCTTACATGAAAGAATGGGTACCATAACCTTTTATTATGTTGACAGGCTCACACTCCAGTGGAACTACTGAACACCTTCAGCAAAAACATGAAATAATCAATAGCAAAGAAATGACAGAAATGAGGAAATTGTAGAAAATTAACAAACTACTGAGAGGCATTGCCTTAGGAGCCTTTAAACGTCCCATGGCATGAAAGTTTCACTTTATGAGGTTTTTTAACATCAATATGAGTTCTCCCAGCCTGCCTATGGTCCCCCAGTTACTAGAAATGGTGATAGGTGTAAACCGAACCCTGGGTATCCTGCTCTGCCTTTGAGAAAATAAAAGCTCAGATGGGCCGATCTGGAATCTTGGCCCTCATGACCTCATACTTACTTCCCCTAACCCGCCCAGAGAATTTTACTTACCCATGAGAGAAGATGTCATTGCTGTCAATCGAGCAAAGTGGCAGTTGGTCAAGGTCACTCCCCCGGCCTCCACCTTGCTCCCCCCTTTCTTCCTCAAAAGCTACAGACTCATAAATAGCACATACTAAGGAAAGATCATTGTGGGACTGGCTCTAGTGGCTGTAATTCTGCACCAATGCTGAATTTTGGGAAAAATACTTCAGATATGGCATTAGGAGACCACTAAGGTCTACATAAAAGCATCCAAAGAGCACCAGGTCATGGGACCTATAAGATAAGAGAGTATCCGGGAAACCTTTTTCTCTTCAGCCATGTGTCTGGACTCGCAAATCCAGTGGTTCCCGAACATTTAGGCTCAGGGGCACTTAAAATATCTTCTTGAGATCCATCATTACAGGTTATGGCCTTAGTGTGGACAACCAAAGCTTGATTTTTCCTACAATAAAATTGTTTCTTTGAACAAGACAGGAAACTGCCCCGGGGCCGCAATCCCCCAGAGGCCCAAAAAGTCTAAAGTTCTGATTGCCGATTGGATTTTGTACTTTGATAAATTGAGATGTTGTGGGGAGTTTGCACAGCTAAAGTACATAAACTAAGGTAATGTTTGCATAATAAGCTAATCTTGTCCTGTCCTGTAGAGGAACCCTGTGTCAAAACTTCAGATTTATTTTTTCTATTCCTATTGTGCTCCCATGTTGCATATATCTCCCTAAAGTTGGGTGTAATCAAATTACCTTTAACTCAGACATGTATAACCTTTTTTTCTCTCGCATTTGTGTCATTTTTCAACTGTATTGAAAAAATGACAAAGCAGACAGGAAACAAGGAGAGGGAGAGGAGTATTATCCTCAATGTTGTTGCGGTGAATTTTGCGGTTAGGTTGCTTGCATTGTAACCATTAGTTTACCAAGCCACTCGTCAGGTGGTATGATTCCAGCATATCATTGGTTGGCTTGATTGGCTTCTCTGTGTCTGGGCAATTAATGAAGTTATCACGGTCTGCTGATTTGCACTGTGCATAAGAGAACTTGGAGACAACCGGACACATACAGAATTTACTTTAGGGTGGGAGGTGGGGGGTGAACAGAGAATTTTTGTTCTGGTGTCCTTTAAGGAGTTGATTCAGCCATGAATCTGAGCCCACAAAACTGGCAAAAAGTTGTAAAAAAGAAACAAAAAAAACATTATTTTGAGTGGCAGATTATTCTTATTTCTTGTCCCTTAAATTATCTTGTGTCCCCCTACACTTAACTGTAAGATTATAAACTGTTTAAACATTTTCTTTCTGCTTGTTTGTGACAATATTATAGCTATCGCAGCGATGGCTGTAGATGGGTTTCACTTTTTGAAACACACTAAAGATCCCTGATCCTCTACTATATGCGTCAGGACACTGAAGGAGGCAACAAGAGGACTTGGACAAAGTTACATTTAAGTATAAGTATTTATCACAATTAACATTTCATCCAATGCCTCTTTATTCATTTAAAGAGTTTTAAAGGGAACAATTCCAAAAGTGTCAATCTAATGGTATTTTCACTTGATTCAAGAACATGTAGAAATGAGTAGGCTTGATTGAAATAACATAGTAAACACCAATTGTAGTTAATGGGCTAAAACATGCCAAACCGCTGGTAAACTGCTCCTTTTATACAGGACTATTTTTGGATTGATATTGTTGCAGTGAGACACTATTCTGCATTTAAGGATCTTCATGAATGTTTTAAACAGTCAAACGCAAACTAAATCAAAACAACACTGTGGTAAATAATGGCAACTTCGTACGGCCATTTACTGTTAACAGGTTTAATATGTTGCCAGTCAGCCTTTTTATTAGCTGTTTTCACTGAAATGGATTAGATTGCATCAATAATTCTAGAAAGACTGTTTAGTTGTTGTATAGTCTGGTAAAATGCTGAAACTGTTCAAATACATATGGGGTAATGTTTGTTTTGTTCCAACTGTATTTACTTGGTAGAGACTGTAACAACTGGTAACTACAATCCACTGAGAATGATTGGTTTCACTGTTCACTGCAAACAACACTGTTCTCTGAATGCTGTGTTTCAGCACCATCATTTATGAGTTGAACTTCAGAGCTTCATTTTAAATCACAGAGAAGTGTTACATATTGCACCGTATACATTGTATTCTGGTTTATTTTGTGCATGAGTAAAGTCATACTTAATACCTGTTTAAATTTTGAGAACTAATGAGAGAAAATATGACAAGGAGGATGCTGTTCAAGAATGTTTGTTTACATGACCGGTTGGTTGGAAATGTCTGAATGCTGTGCTGAATCTACAAAAGGGCATTGGAAAGAATCATGGTTTTGCACTGAATATAAAAAGGCACTACACATACAGAAAAGTATCTGTTGTTTAGTTCAGGTGAAGACTTTGTTGTCATTGTTTGCCTCTCAATAATTTGTATCCTAATGTTTACAAGGTGAGAAGTGTATCATATGTGTATCTTATTTGTAATTCTCTGTATCCATGCGCTATCGGACTGATAAGACCAGGGCAGATGGGCAACACTGTGAGATTAATTAGAGAAAACCCCAAGATAATCTGTAAACTATAACCCATAACCTAGAATTGGTACACATTATTAGGCATGTAACAAAAGATGTTTATCCATTACTTCAATGAAAGAGAAAGAGTTACTATTGGCCACAACAAACACAGTTGTTCTTTGAAATTACAGTGACAAATAGTCACTAGAGAGTTTGTAATCAATTTTCTGGAGAAAGTTCAATCCAAATGATTGGGTTGTCACTTTTATGTTCATCTGAAAGGCTTCTTTGGTCCAACTGTTGTGGGGAATAGTGGCATTAGCAATGGGACCATCCACTGAGGGCAAGTAAGAGTCCGGCTGCAATCAAGGCCCCACAACAATGTGAACTAAAGACGCTCTTTGGATAAAAAGTAAAGAGTCTTCAACCAAAGCTCTTGTCCATTGATTTTAATTTCCTCCAGCTATTGTAACTCACGGATGATTGAGAAGAACGTTCACATCCTACATGGTATTTGTTTTATAGCAGGAGTTGCAAAGTAGCATTTGTTGAAGGCACAGTTTCAGATTTGGGAAAATAAGCCTTTTCACTTTCTTGCCAAGAGATAGAGGAAGATTGATACCACACTTGTGTTGTGCAAGTGTGGAGCTAAAGCCAGGAGGCGATTGGCATAGCTTAGTTTAACGTTAAGGCTGGAAACGGGGAAAAAGCTATGCCGACTCTGTCTAAAGTTAATAAATCAGCATCTAAAGCTTACTAATTAACACATATCTTGTTTGTTTGAGGTTTCACTCATGTTCGTTGTGGTTTTAGAGGGAGTTATGTAGTGCAACATTCTTGGCAACCTCACAGTGACAACAAGGCTGGGGAACGTCACAGTGACAACAAGACTGGGGAACGTCACTGGCACAGACCCCAAATGGTCATTTTTACATTTCTGTTTGAATTAAACAAATTAGCTACAATGTGTTATTAATTATGATCTAAAGATGCTGAAATAAGCAGAATTGTATTTTACTTTAGAGAGAGCGGGACTAGATGTTTCACCCTGCTTCCAGTATTTTTGCTAAGCTAAGCTAATCACCTCCTGAGTGTCAGTCTCCTCATCTAACTGTAGGCCAGAAATAGAATATCATGTTTTTCCTGCATTTACTGTGCGTGCGTGTCAACTTCAGCTACATTGCTTTCTAATGTTACTCAATCACAACACAAAGCCCATGCGTCCTGGTCTAGAGACTGAGTCATTCTTGTACACTGACAGAATTCAGGACCCCTCACCTCCATCTATTGTTAGGGGCCCAAACACCTCCTAGCAGCGCCCCTGCAGGACAGTATGTACTCCTGTACTCTCTGTGAAAACCTCAGCACACTTTCAGTGCCTCTGAACAATGTTGCCAATATACTGCAGACTGACTGGATGGATGCCTGGATAACTGATTCCTGAGGCTGTGTGTGTGTGTGTGAGTTTGTGTGTGTGTGTGTGTGTGTTTCCTGACGGAAGAATAAACGTGCAGATGATATTAATAAACAAGCTGAGTTGATGATTATTGCAGTGAATGTGTGTCTCATGAGTTCTCTTCCACGGCTCAGCTCATAATGCCCCGGGGGGAAATAACCGCTCTGTTAGCTGATGCTGTTATAGGCTCAAAACGAGGAGACGGCCTCCATAACCTAGTTTCACTGCACTGATAGCCAGACTATACTCATTTTTCTTGATATAACTAATACCAAGAAAGCTGTTCTTGTGCCCCGGTAGTTTGTTTGTTTGCCTGTCAGCAGGATATCTCACAAACTTTATGAACAGATTGCCTGAAATGTGGTGTATTGGCCTCACGTTTAAATTAGGATTTTTTTCCTTGTTCTTTCTAATTTGCAGCAATTAAATAAGTGCTTAAATTAGGGCCAGTAATTTAATTTAATTTTATAGTGTCAAATCATAACAGAAGTTATCTCAGCACACTTTACAGATAGAGTAGGTCTATACCATATACAATACTAATATAATATCAATTATAGAGACCCAACAATTCCCAAAAGGGCATGCATTTGGTGCAACAGTGGAAAGGTAAAACTTTACTTTTAGCGGGCAGAAAACTTAGACAGAACCTTGCTTTTGGTGAGCGGTCATCTGACATAACTGGTTGGCGGGAAGGAGAGAGGGAAAGAGGGAGAGAGCTAAAGAAATATGACTCATAATAGCAGATGATGTAATGGATTGACATGATGAACACTGGCAAGCAATAGTAAAGAAATATAACAGGTAGAGTAGAGATGGTCCGATACCAATTTTTGCTTCCCAATACCGATTATGATACCTGAACTTGCGTATCGGCCGAGAACGAGTACTGATGCGATACCAGCGTTTCACATATTTTATCATGTTTTAATAGCTGTATACTACGATCCCTGTATGGATGCGATATGATTTCTATCTTTCTTGTTGGTCTGGCTCAGATTACACTCTGTGTGAAACATAAACAAACACAAACAATGAACGCCAAAGAACTTTCTTTTATCATACAGTTTGATAGTCAGTTGTAACGAAGAAGAACATGAATAAACTACTTTAACTTATATAATCTTTAGGGCTTTATTATGGGGTTTCAGATTGGTGCATAAACTCTAGTACTTCCCGATACCGATACCAGCATTTTTGGCGGTATCGGAACATCTCTAGTATGGAGTACTGACACATTAGATGTATGACCAACTTTTCATGCACGTAAATTGCTATTAATACTTACTATACATGGGATTTTTGTACTTTAAAATTCATTTCTATTTTGCACAATGCATGTCCTAAAATGCTTGTCTTTATTAAGTATTTAGGTGTACTACCAAGCTAGTGGAGTATTATGTACTGACACTGGTTTGCACTTTAGTACATTTGTGCCATATAGTTAATATCTTTTACAATCAGTGCAAGGCTCTGAGCACTATGGGGAATCTTAGGTGCAACAATAATTCTTGAATAAATTACCAATACATTGGCCATTTTAATCTGCAATAATTGATACTTTTGGACACCGGGGGCAGTGGTAACAAGTTGTAAACATAACATTGACACATCATCTTCTCACTAAGAAACAGTTGCTTAGTTACACATCCAGCAGTTCCACTTGTACATTATCATTCATTTAGACTGGTCTGACTTAAACGTATTGGCTATTACCACATAGGAAGCAAAGAAGCTATTATGCAGTATTTATACATTTTTTTTAATCCATTTAAAAGTCCATTTTTGTTTGGTGGCCTTTTCTTTTTTCTTGCTTTCTTGTTGTAATTGATGTTCTTTGTTCCCTGAGTATTATTTTTTGATTGCCCTTTCTAATCATTTGTATTTTACATCTCATCACATGGACCACAAAAACAAGCTTTACAGGCACAGGCACAAGCACAAGCACACACACACACACACACACACACACACACACACACACACACACACACACACACACACACACACACACACAGCCCCTGCTAGAGGACTGAAGGCCAGTAAGGCAAACAAAACAGTTTTTTTACAAGGAAGTGATGAACTCTGTGTGGAAACTTTCCCTTTCCCTGAAACACACACACACACACACAAACACACACATATTGAGATAGATAGATAGAGATAGAGAGAGCGAGAGGGAGAGGAAGAGGAAGGGGGGTGAGAGAGAGAGAGAGAGAGAGATAGGGCCAATATTTTGTTTGGCTCACAATGAAAGAGCTGTAGATATCCGATCATGTCTCAGACAGCCTGATATATTATGATATATATATTATGATATATTATTTAGTATAAACACCCTGATTTGTAAACCGTTTTCACAAATTCATTGTTTAATTAATAAATACTGAATGATAAAGAGTTCTTCTTGATATAACCATGAGGTATCTCGTGTAAAGGTATTTGGAGACGGGTGTGGCTGCAGCCTGGAGCGTCACATGTTGTGCTGTCCCGTTTCACGCCGTCTCATCTCATGCCGATTGTGTCCAACGGTGAATTCAGAGGGTCAAAATTACGAAATTGCGAATAATTTTCCAGATGAAGTCACAGGTAAATTTGTGACCACGTGTTTTGCAATCAATTGATAAAAATTCAAAACTGTTAAAGTATCAGTTTTGCCATAGATGAACTATTAACGTAGCCTACATTTGATGAAACCTGCTTCAGCGATGCAGCCATTTCTACCAACTAACGGCAGGATTTCCTGAGGAGGGATAACTAGGATCTGCACGCACAAGAACAAGAATACAAAATAAACATGTTACACTATTTCCAAGACACCTTTTTAATTTTGTATTCTATATTGTTTTCACACTTCACTGGGACATTGCTGCAAATGCAATGTACTTATATACAATATTCTTCAATATATCAGCATGGCAAGACGGCATGAGACGGGAGAGGCTCCTAGTTGCAGCCATAAAAAGGATATTTTACTTTGTCTATAATCTGCGTTTATTTTAGAAACGGACATATATATTTTTAAATATTTAAAAAAACAAATATTTCAAGTACTTTATTCATTAGCATGATAAGTTGACACAAGCTTTTACTTTGTAAAGTAAGAGAGAGAGGCTATTGTTTAAAGAATTTTATCCTGATGCAAGCTTTTATTTCGAAAAGTAGAAGCTCTGGGACATACGGCACCAGGTGGGTAGAATGACTTTTTTAGTTTGCCTATATCTGCATTTATTTTATAGACTGACATATATTTTTTAAGTATTTTATTCATAGCATGATAGTCAACGCAAGCTTATTTTATTCCAGATGCGAGCTTTTATTTTGAAAAGTAGAAGCTCGGGGATGGCATCAGGTGAGACGGCATGAGACGGGACGGCATGACATGGGACGCTCCATACACTCTTTGGTATTTGAGAGTGTGCCCAAGCTGTTGTGACATTCTTGTTGTTTAGCACCCTCTCCTGGTCAGAACACAGTATGACACACTGTGTGATTTTGTGAATGACCGTGAAACAATTAATGTTTAGGGCTTTTTTTGTATAAATTGGCCCATCTGTATCAAAATACCATTTATCCTATAATATTTTATTGTACAGTTGCCAGTGCATTTACTCAATTACTGTACTCAATTACTAAGATAGGCTAATTGTACTTAGTATTTCCCTTTCATGCTACTTTATACTTCTACCCCACTTAATTAAGTAAATATGGTACTTTTTAGACAACATTTGGATGAAATATAAATATAAATTGACTAATTATGGATGAATTATTATTATCAATTACGCTACCTAGCAGTATATAAAGTAGTTAAAATGAGCTCCACTTTTACCAGCTGGAGCAATAGGGTTGCTTACACATTAATGCATCACTGATTATTACCCAATAATATAATATTCTGAAATCAGACATCTTGCATAATAAGTACTTTGACACTATTGTATTGCTAGTTTTACTTTACTAAAATATTTAAGTCCCTCTTTCCCTACTGACAGATTTAAAATGTGTTAGGGTTATAAGTATATGCTCCACATTATTTTTTTTATTTTTTTGTTAAATCCACATTTATGTGCATTGTCAAGTATTTGTTAAAAGTGCATTAAAAAATCTAAAAAAGTTAAACACAGCATACCATGTGCAACATTTGTTTATTGCATTCCTTCCATAGCTGGTGGCCAGTGGCTGGTAGTAAAGGTACCTGAAGCACCAGCAGCACTAGTCGTATTGGTAGCAAGGACTGTCCACAAAGTGTCGGATTGAACCACTTCCTAGTTTGGAGAGGCAGATCCAGCAGAAGAGCTGTCTACAGTTAGAGCACGTCATCATGTTACATCCTCTGTTCTTCTACAACACACAAATGCATTAGCAAAGATACAGTCAGAACTTTACAGCATAACAAAAGTGTCAGTAAACATGTCGGTTTTCATGAGTTCATGTGTGCAAATAAGTTGCCAATAAGGTAATAGGTATATAACTGAATACCTCTATTCTGCAGAAGCATTGAGGACAGTACTTGCTATTGGATTCCATCCAGTGTTCACTCAGTAAGTCCTCCATAGTGCTCTGCATTCTACTTTGGCCGTATCTGCTCTCCAAGAGGCTTTGCCTCTGTTTACTTCCACTGGCATAGTCGTCCAACAGAGTCCTTAGCCCCTCTGAGACACACACACACACACACAGCAAAACAGAGCACTGTTTCAGGTACGCATCCAGAAACATCTGCATCCACACAAACCAGTGGTGGGATGTAACTAAGTACATTTACTCAAGCATAAATATAAGGTACTTGTATTTAAGTCTTTTCTTATTATTACACTATATACTGTACTTTTACTCGGCTACATTTCAGAGGTAAATTACATTACATTATTACATCATATATACGTCATTCAGCTGACGGTTTTATCCAAAGCGACTTACAATTGCTATATACTGTATATCAGAGGTCACACGCCTTTGGAGCAACTAGGGGTTAAGTGTCTTACTCAGGGACACATTGGTTGATGTACAACAGTGGGAATCAAACCCAGGTCTCCAACATCAAAGGCATGTGTCATATCCACTGCACAATCACTACCCCCAAAAACACATAAATAACTACAGTTATTTGACAGCTTTAATTAATAGTTACTTTAGATAGTAGCAAATATTTGCAGAGATTTTTTTTTTCTTACACATTCAATTTTTTACGCAACAATACACATACTTACGCACACACACAGACACGCCTATGCTTGTGTACCTTTTGACTGTGGCAGGTCTGTAATGGCTTGTATTTCCGTCTCAACGTTTCTCTTCGACCGACAGTCACCTTTTCCATGGTAAGTCTTCTTGCAGTTGACACAAAAGGCAAAGCTGCACACAGAGCACAGAGCTACAGTGCTGGATGTATCAAAAATAACGGCTGAACCACAGGTACGCCGAGGACAGTACAACACATCTATGAGGAGGAAAATAAAGAGACATAAGAATAGACTCCTCCTAGAGCGCAACCTAAATTAAAAGGATTTTTTCCCCCCATAACAATATTGTTCCAAAAATGTTCTTTGTTTCTTTTATTAGTTGTGTTTTCACAGTTGGATTGCATATAGCAAATTGGCATGCAACATATGAAACAATTCAAAAACAACATTTAAATACACTTCTATCCAGCGACAAATGAAAAACATCTTATATAATTTCTGACTTCCCCAGAGAAAGCGGTATATTTTCTCTGTATAAAGGCTTTGAATACATTCTACAAGAATTACAAGAATATAAGGGAAACACACCAGCCATGCAGTCCAGAGTTGACTGTAGCAGGAGACGATCATAGCGGCTAAACAGCTCCTCCCCTACGAGACGCCTTACCTACCAAACAGGGAAAATCGGCAAAGTGTGTGTCAAGGAAATCATGTCATCTAAATTACAGTAAAATGCAAGTGATTTATTTTTGCTATTAAATAGCTGTGTCTTTTGTTGAGCTATACTGAAATATCGACTGATATTATTGCAGATATTGGTATTGGTGTACATCTGCAAACATCCATAAGTAACAAGAAATGTCATGTCAGAACTACATACAGTATGTGGAAGTGTAGAAAACGTATTGCCGTTATATAGTTTGTCACCAGAAATCACATTTGCATCGTTAGTGTTGGAAATTAACTCTGTACATTTACCTAATAACTGTACTGAAGTACAGTTTAGAGGCAATTTAGCATTTCCATGTATTGCTACTTTATACTTTTAGACCACTACATTTAAGAGGAAAAATCTTTATTTTTGACTTCACTATATTTAGTTAAACAACTAGAGTTAATTAGTGACTCTACAAATTCAAAATAATTATACAAAATCATCTTCCAAATATGATGCTGTTATTTATGAAAATGCCGACATTGTGCATAAAGTTGCTAAATTGCGCTTCATCTCACCTGCAGCATTAAACCACTACTAACATATTAATGCTTTAACGATTTATAAATAAATTGATATATTTATATAATATTTTGCATATTGAGTAACTAACTTTTATACTATGCTTATGTACTCTTACTTTGAATTCAGGCCTTTTACTTGTAATGAATCTTCAAAGTGTAGTGTTGCTACTTAAGTAAAGGATATAAATACTTCTTTCAGCACAGATGTTTTGTTTTAAGCATCTCAAAGCCTTAAAACACAAGAAAGACATTTAAAGAGAAGCTCTAGTTGGTAGAGAGAACATACACATAGATAGGTCAGGACTGTACCTGTGCAGGTGTAGGGGTGGCAGAGCAGTCTGCCTCAGGACAGGTGACAGCCCGGACGTTCCCCTCTGTTATCTGGAGCTTGCAGAACTCGGCAAGACAGGCCTTGCAGAAGATGTGGCCACAGTCGGGCAACTGCACACAGTCCGAACCGAGCCAGCCCACAAAACACACACCACAGTCAAACACTGTGCTGGCAAACGCTTTCTTTTTCTGAGCCGCATTATAGCTCAAGAGCTGGTACAGAAGAGTTTGTGAGGGAGTTTGGGAAAGACCAGGGAACGTTTGGGTTTCATTATAAGGGGATTCTCTGGGGTCGATTGGCAGAGAAGCAGCCCCTTGTTCACTTTGATTCTGTGGGTCTGAGGAGCTAGAGGGAAGTGTTAATGAGACTGAAACATCCCCTTTTTTTAAGCAATCTTCCTGGCCACTTTGCTCAGACTGGGCAAATAGAAGACGCTTCGATCTGCCTTCTGCTGCGTACAGATCCTTCTCTAAGTCAGCCTTAAACTCGGGTGTCTGGAGATTCTGTTCAGCCCCCCTCGTTTCTGACCCTGAGGCCTCTGCAATATGGTTGGAATCATTAGAAGTGTTTTGGATCAATGCCACAGCTCCATGAGAGTCTGTGCTGCTCCAGTCTGAGATTGAGGGATGTTGGCCATCATCAAGAATCAGTATTGGATGCTCAACTTCTAACGATGGTGCAGGGAGGTCTGGTTTACATGCATCTAAGACATTACAGCTTTGGCTATCCGTGGGTCCGGTCTTTGTAGTTTGTTGATTATTTTTGGCTTCAGAGTTTGCAGCATTTAAGGAGTCCTGGCTTTTGTACTGGGTGCTGTGTTCATCAGAGGGGAGCTCCAACAGAGAATGGATGTCCAGAAACCTTAGGGCATCTTCTTTAAGAAACTGTACCCACGAGAAGAGCACTACAGCACCCCCGGTGGCCTGGTAGAGATCAGTGAGCTGAGCACTCAGTGCAGAGAGCTGTGGGAGGTGACGGCAAATAGACTGATGTAATCTTTGTTGACCCTCTGCAATCTGCATACAGCTTACATGGCAGGTTGTAAACGTGACTCATACTGTTTTTATTGGCTTCTTCTTGTTACCTGAGTGTGTGTCAGCCAGCTGCAGGTGAGGGTGAAGGAGGGAGGGGAGAAGGATGGGTAGTCCTCAGGGAGTTCAAAGGTCAGTACCAGAGGTGGAAGGAATGATAACTCATACTGCCTCGGCGTTTCACCTAAGGAAAAGAAAAGGAAAAAAACAATATGACACGACTCAAGTACAGTATGTTAAATATGCAATACTTAAAGACACATTCCTGGTTTAGTCATTGTTTCTCTTGCTTTTACACAGCCTGTGGGGACACTGAACTTATCCAGACATAACACTTCATTTCAGTCGACTGTTAGGCCTACTGTTAATTCATGACACATTTTCATTTTTTATTCAATGGGTAGTTTTCCATGAAAAGCAAATTGACAAGACATGTTTTCCAAGTCAACACAATCTACACCCTTCTGTTCATAACAATATAATATTTCTAATACCGGCTTACCTTCTTTCAGAGCCACAATAAAGTCTGAAGGCAGCTCAACAGATACACGAATTTCTCCGGCAGACTTCGACTCATCCCGGACAAACTCCTCCGAATCAAAGATACTTCGGAAGGCGAGCAGTTCGTCTTCCTGTTCCTCCATGTCCGCATTCATAGCTCCAGCTCCAATCACGAGAAAGATTTGAATAATTCGTTTCCTGCTGGATTTTAGTAGACATCTGGAATTGCAGCTATTTTGGTTGCTTTTTCTCTTTGAACAATAATTGAAAGTCTTAGTACAACAAAAAAAGCTTGTCGTCACGCCAGCCTGCTCCGGTCCACGGTTGCCCGTCCTGTCTTCTGACTCATAGGTGTATAGTGCGCAGAATAGAGCAGCAAGTTGTTATGATTATGTAAAACCTATGTGCAAAACGGGCATTAGGTCATTTACGGTAACCATGTTAAACACGCTTTTCTTTGCACAAATAGCCAACATATAATACTGTAACGACGATTTGGATAAGATATTCAAACAAAAATACACTTATTTGAGGTCTGTATTTATTTTACTTATTGTAATTATAGTAGACTACTTTACTTGAGTAGCCTATTTTCATTTTTATGTTACATACTTAAATAAATATCAACAGGAAATACATGTATTTGACAGTTGTAGTTACTAGTTCCCTTTCTGATTAAGATTTAAATTCTTTTAATTTCATTCTTTTATCCCCATTTCTTTCTTTTGGGCCCAACCCCTAGGTTGGGGACCATTGTATATCATTTAAAAAAGTAAAAAAACAATATATAAAGTTGTTGAAACTCACTCCAACATGACCAGCTGCAGAACAGTAAAACGCTGCTTGCACAGTGTTGTATAATCTAAAAATGTCCTATATGATATCAGTCACAGGGTACTTCTTATGCAGAACAAGTACTTTATGTCCAATTTGCTTTTAAAACTTCTGTACTTTTATTTGAATGAAATGGCTGATGAAGACCACGAGATGCAATTGAAAGCTATGAAAAAGTGGAACTTGAGTTAATATTTTTGTCGTACTTCTTTCTAATTCAAAAATTAACCAGAGGATATTATGAAAATGAAGATCAACAACAGTAATTGCTTTAGTCAGAAAATTTAGATATAAAAGAAGTCATATGTACAAATTTGGTACTTGTTTGAAAATATGTAAATTCAGCCATTCAGTGTTACTGTGGCAATATCACAGATAGGGAGAAACATTATATATATAAATATATATATA
>NC_048415.1:4783157-4816135 GCF_013103735.1 Etheostoma cragini
TACATATATATCATATATCATAATACTATAACTGATGATTCCAAATCTACATGTATAAATACGCCAAAGAAAAATTATTATGGCACAAAATAATGTCATCATCATTTAACCCAATATATCCAGACTCAGAGAAAGAAATGATGTAACAGAAGTGCACTGCAGTATTAGGTAGATAAAGTTGTACTCAATCTGTTATGTATGTAAGTACGCAAAATGTTAGTATACATCAGTTGCAGCTGTAGTTTTCCTTCAGGTTGACTTGGCACTCCAATACCTTCTCTGCCATGCTCAAGGGCTTGGGGGCCCTTTGGGATTTCAACTTGACGCTCAAGGGCCTGGGGACGGTTTTGGATTTCAACACGGCAGTCAAGGGCCTGGTGCCTTTTGGGGATTTAAACACAACACTCTTCTGGATGCCATCAGCAGATGCTGGATTGAGAAAGAAAAAAATAGACAAAACATTTACATGCTCTGTTCATCTAAAAGATAAGACCAAATTAGTATTTCCCAGATATTGTTCATCATCATGACTTTATCCTACAGATATCACAGATTCAAAACACTGTGACAAAGTTATGCATTGTCATTTTATTAAAAGTTTATTTGAGCTTTGATGCTCCCGGGGTAGGGTTTGGGGCTGGTGCTATTTGGTTTGTTGGGTTGGAGATGGAGAGGCCCTGTTTCCCACCTGACACCTGGATACACTCTTCCTTGTGTCTTTCATCCCATGCTTTTAGTTTGCAGGTCCTGGAGCAGTAAAAGACCTTGTGGCAGCGGGTACATACAGTCAGTTTTACGGAGGCCGAGCGACCACAGTGATAGCAGAACCTAAACGCTGGTTTCCTAAGAAGAGATTCACACACACAGTTGGAAATGGAAATCTTTCTGTTTCCTTATTTGCCTTTGAGCTCTCAGACAAAACTGTTGATTCAAAGTTGGACAGAGTACACATTCAAATGACAGGGATGAGAAAAACAAAAGGGACAATATGAACATGAATGTGTGCCAATTGTGAGTGTATAAGTACCTGTATTTTTCTGTTATGGTCGATAGACTTTCACAGCCGGCGAGGGGCACGTTTGATAAAATGGCACCTGCTCCCGTGATACTAGTACCTGTTACATAAAAACAGTACAGACATACCCACAATAGGATTCACAGCCATACTCAAAACAAAAATAAATAGATATAGAATAGATATTATTTGTCTTAACAGAATACAAATACACTGTACTGACTATTTGACGTAAGGTGTAGTTCTCTCTCTAAATTCTGCCTCTGGCTAGCAGTCTCTCTCATCTGATCTCCCATCATGCTAAGCAGCTGGCGCCGTGCTTTGAATGTTTCCCTCTCACGCATGTTCAGAGCATGGAAGGGAGTGTTGGCAATACGAAAGTCCTAGATAGTGACATATAACATATAGTCAGCTATTTAGGTTAAATTATACAAAAAGGATTCAACTCGCCCTGAATCTTTTCTGTATAAAGATTGGCATACATGAAGAAAATATCAGAAACACCAGTCAATATAAAGGAGTCCAGTACAACTCAAACACTTGCCATGGCTTTAAAAAATAACCACAAAGTTGAATCAACAACTCTGTGACACAGTCTCCACAAAAGTAAATCCAAAGACATGATTTATTGCAAGGTTTTTGTATTTGACTGAATTCAACTAAAATGTGTACAGTGATGTGTTACCTGGTTGAAAGAGCAGTGTGCATAGTCGACTGCGGTTCCCACAACATCACCCACTGTAACCGGCATCAAGATGTCGGCACCAGCCTTAGCCAACATGTCCAACTACATCAGAGAGACATTAAACACAAAATTAAACACACACACACACACACACACACACACACACACACACACACACACACACACACACACACACACACACACACACACACACACACACACACACACACACACACACACACACACACACACACACACACACACACACACATCTAAAATAAACAGTCAACACTGTCAATTTACCAGGCAGCTACATGTTGGAAATGTATGAATGCCTGACAAATGTCACTGGAAAAGTCATAACATTGGTTTATCGGTTGAATACCCATCCATTAAACACTCTCATCTACATTTATGTTTATATATGTGTATGTGTGCTTGTGTGCATACCAGCTTAGCTCTGTTACCACCTAAGTGGTAGTTAACGTTGGCGAGAGCACAGAGGGCGCTGCCCACCCTGCGGCCCAGGGGGATGTTGGGATTTGCACCACCTTTCAACAGCTCCTCCACTGCCTGGATAGCAAAAAGGAACAGGTTCAGAGCAAGGTTCAGTGTGTGTGTGTTTGTGAGTGAGTGAGTAAGTGTGTGTGTGTGTGTGGTCTACCAGGTCATTCCCACTAGCGATAGCAAGGGAGAGAGGCGAGTGTCCACTCCAGATGAGGTCTGTGCTGGCTCTGTGGGAAAGCAGGAGGGCTACCACCTTGCTGGCATTCTGCAAAAACAAACACAGAGGTCCTTTACATGGAACACAGTTTTATTAAACCTCATGGCATTTGTGATTTTCTGTCTTGTAATAAATACCCTTAAATAAATGTTTTGTATTAGCAGTAAAGATATTAAATGTCTTCTTAGCCATTGTATTTAACCAGTAACAATAAAAGCCATTCTCTTGAACGTAAAATAAACTTAACAAAAAATTGTTTAAACTCTGTGTGTATTTGGGTGTGTAACATGTTTCCTTTGTCATTCTGAAAGACTGGGTAGATATATATTAGTATGATCATTATCATGTCTGCAACATGCCACAGACTAGAACAGTCAATAGCAACATGTTTTATCAGTGATGGTATGGATCGGTCTGAGCATGTGCAGTATGTACTGACCCGGTAGTCACCGTCTCTCTGGCAGGCCACGTGTAGGGCTGTTTGGCCTCCTTCTTTAAGATTTGGGTTCCCATTGGTGCTTAGTGGTTCCTGAGCTTTTATAAAAATCTGTGAAAGAAACAACAACAAAAACACCTCGAAAGAAAACTTTATTATTACAAGACTTGAGAACCTTGAAGAAAATAATTACACTCACCTTATCTGGTTCATAGATCTCGTTGTGGTCGCTTGCCTTTGCGTCTGGGTCAGTGATTGAGTGGAGCAGCAACTCAGTGATTATGGGACCTGCTGGACCTGGCAGTGCTGCAGCTACATGTAGGGGATACAGACCTTTTTGCTACAAAAAGGATGAGGGTAATTTTATGGTTCATTTATGGAAATGAAACACGGATGTTCACATTTTTTTGTTGTCTTTAATGGATTTCGTTTAACGTTTTGAGAAATCACTGCTCTGTGTGGCTCAACAAACATGTATTGTGTGACATTACTAAAAGAGCTACAGAGGGGGAAAAAAGAATTCTACCTCAGGTGGAAGGGGAATGTCAGTGCGAGCTCCACACAGCAGCAGTCTCCGGACGGCCTCAGTGTCAGCCGCCAAAATGGCTAAAAAGAGGACCAGCATGGGGATCCTGGATGCGTTGGGGTTGGCTCCCCGTTCCAATAACAGCTTCAAGGTGTTCAAACGAACACGGTGTCTGGTCAGAAAGACGCAACACAAAAAAAATCTGTTTAATCAGAACATAGCAAAAGGTTACAAAGAAACAGATGACTTACTCAGTTTTCATGGCAGCCATTTTGCGCACAGTCCCTTGTGTGTTGGAGCGTTGAGAGATCCCCGTGCGACTCAGTGCTTCTGCTGAGCGCTGCATCACTTCCTCTGTGACCTGGATGTTATAGCTGCTGACGGAGCAGGTAGAGTCAAAAGCCAGGTTTTGGTTCAATTCTTTGTCTTTGCCCTGCTACAGACGGAGTTGACAGATAGAGACAGAGTTAGGTAGACAACATTGGGTTCAAACAACTTAAAAAGAAGAACAAGTAATCTGGGATTTCTGTTCTTTGTACCTGAACTCTTCCTTTTGCCTTAGCTTGACATTCCTTCCACTGCACACTGCCCAGTGCGATGGGACCATCATACACCTGAATTAAGCGCTCCACACCAGGCATGTCCTTATGTCCTCTGTCTTCTCTCTCCTTTATATCCCCTTCATGATTATTCCAGACTCTCTTATCCACATCTTCCTCATCCTCCCCGCTCACCTCCAAATTCTCTTTCCTTGACTCTGTTTTTCTCCTCTCACCAATCTCAGCATCTTCCTCGCTTTTCCTTAATTCTCCTTCCTTCCCTTTCACCTCACTTTCTTCATTTTCCCACGTTTGATCACATCTGCTCTCTATCTGTCTTTCATCCGCTTTGTTTTCATTCTCATCCTCCCTGCTGCTCCCTTCTTCACTCTCTCTAACATTTCCCTCTCTCTCTGTCTCCTTGATATCTCTCTCCTCTCCTTCTACCTCTTTCTCTTTCTCCTCCTCCTGAAGGTGTTTAGTGTCTGCAGGAGTCTCAGGTTCATTCAGGCCAGGCCAGCGCTCAGTGATGAGCTCACTGTTAAGAGACACTTTACAGCTGTAATGTAAGAGGCGCTCTGTTAGTTCTGCTGTCCTGGAAATGCCAAAATAGATATGGAACTTAAATAAACTTGTTTTAGAGAAATGCATCGTCAAAGTGTGGTAACACCGTAGGGAGTGACACATCTATAAATATGACATTAGGAAGACCATTATCAGTGACCTTTTTTTTGCTGTGCGTAAGAGGATAAACAATATATACAGTTTCTCCTGATTGATATGTGAGAGAGGTGATATCAGCTACTGGTGAGTCAGATAGGTGAATAGTGGTTCAGGGTTGTGTTAGTGCTCAGAGGTCTGTAGTTGTTAAACCTTGGTGTGTCTGTAGTTAAGTCCACTTGGTTGATCTGGGGACTGTTCCCACCTACAGATGGAAACCTCAAAACCTGATAACACAATACAGTACAATTTGTTTCATTTGAATTGTCTGTACAAAACACAGTTTCATATGTGTGGACTACAAATCTAGAGTTGATGAGGAAACTACATTAGGTAGAATCTTACTTGAGTTTTGGCAGGTGGTTCAGCCAAAGTGGTGCAAAGAGACTGAAAAGGGTAGTAGAGGACATGACACACAGCCAAGGCAGACATGCCTTCACAATTCATCTTGTCAATATCGGCCCCCATATCTAACAACAGCTGGATAACATCATTATTGCAGTTTACCTGAAAGGTACAAGAAACAAAATGAAACAGTCAGAGAGACAAACATGAGACTTTTATTTATTTGTCATTTTTTGCTGTAATTGATGAAATTGTATAAAAAAAAAAAAAAGCAAAAACATTCGGAAACCTGGCTTGGATAACAATCAAATAGCAAAAAATAAAACTGAATAAATTAACAGATAATGTGTTACTGTGGCAGCGATCAGTGCAGTGTGTCCCTGTGAATCTGCTACATCAGGGTGGACCAAACGAGTCTGGAGGATCTGTAACACAGCCGGCAGGTCCCCTCGGGAGGCATGCTGGATCAACAACTCTGAACTGACTTCCAAAGGCCCTTTAGGACCAAAACTTTCCCTCTTCAGAGAGAGAACAGCTGCCACGTCCCAGCCCACATTTTTAGCCTGGAGTCTGAGAAACACACAAATACACACATATTATATTAGCAAACATATTATTTCAGTTTACTCACAAAACTGTACCTGTACATGATATGTTTGTCTTGTTATTTTACTCAATACTAGTGTCAGCAAAATGTTGATGTATGTCTGACCTGTGTCTGTGTATGTGAGCCTGCATGCGGGCCTGTAAGGGCAGGGTGGAGAGTGGGTCTCGCTCATAGCCTTTGTGCGGATAAGCTTCTGGCTTCCACACCTCGCCATAGAAGTGTTGATCCAGCTCTCTTCTTCGGCCAGGGGGCAGCGGCAAGTGGTCACCATCTGTTGAGTAACTCTCCATGCCGGGGGGAAGGATAAAAATATCATCTGAGAGCAGATCTCTTGCTGTATCCACCTGAGGAGGATGGGGAATTAATTGATCTGTTCTGAGTTAAGTCACAAAGATCATATAGTTCATAGTAGCAGTAGTTTACCTCAGAGTCTGTCCTGGCTTCTGTCTGTAAACCACTAGTGGAAGGCTAGTGAGAGGACGTGAGGAGCAGAGAGGTCAGTTAAGAATATTTTAAAAATGTATACATATGGGACATCATTTACAATAATTTGTTTGTGAAACACATATATGGGGGGGGTTTGAAAAAAATCAGTAGAGCTAAACAACAAGATCTTACAGAGATGTTTTGTTTGTCATATTAACAGCTTGGTTTTAAAAACACTAATAATATGTTTTAGCCTGTGGTTAGCATGTACCTGTGTCATTGGATCTGTCATGGCAGCTGGTTCCATGTAGGCAGCATATTCAGGAAAGTTCTTTAGGCTAAAGCCCTCTTCATCAGATGTACAGAGCCTAAGCAGGCGCTCCTGGAGCCACAGACCCACATCCATACGTCCATCTGGATAACTAACCACACCTGGACCAAACCTCTGGTCAGCATGGTACAAACCCTGAGAGGTGGAGAGAGGTTCAATGTATTACTGATATTTAAAAACAAAACAAAAACCTATCAAAATGCCTGGCATCCACCCAGTCATCCATTTTACCTGAAAGATGGCTCCATCAGGGAACAGTTGTTGTCCGTATCCTTCCTGTCTGTTGAGGTAGAACTTGCCAGTGAACTTGTGGCCTGTGGGCCAACAGTACAATCCATCTCCATGTCTGTAGTCTTTATAGAAAGAGCCCTCATAGAACTACACAGAGGAACAGATAGGAACATCCAATAGTGACTTTCTTTATCATCAAGAAAAACTGACAGGAGACAGTAAAACATGTTTTGTCACACACAAAATACCATGACAGAACAGTGTATTATTCCTAAAATTGAATGGATCCAGCTACTTTGTCGTTAACGCTAGCTGACCTAACCTAGAATTGGCGTCTTTTTCCTGATTCTTTTTCCTGATCATTTACATTACCTACCTCTCCATTTTTCCAGGTGTACCTCCCTCTGCCGTGTTTGAACCCGTTCACAAATTCTCCCTCATATCTGGATCCGTCTGGCCACTCCTGAACCCCAAGCCCTTTCTTTCTCTCTTCCCCGCTTTGAGGTCCTCCGTGGTCGTCGCTTTCTCCACCTACCGCCGGCTCCGTACCGCCTTGCCCCGGTGCTGCCGCGACACTTTTGCAGGTCGACAGCAGCATTTTAAACAGGGCTTATCCTCTCTGAAGATGGTACACCTGATTTCATTTGAGCTCTACAACAATGAGCTTTGAGTTAAGTTACAGGAACGAGGAGAAAACTTCAGCTAGCTAGCTAGCTAGTTAGCTGTCAAAAGTCAGATTTGAGTTTTGACTTTGCTGTAAGCAGCGGTTGTCATGTCAACAGTGGAATCTACGGGTGGAGTTTCTACGCATGCGCAAACAAAAATTGTGTACTAGAAGTTAAAAACACTTGATTTTTCGTTGTTTTTCTGTTTTTAATTTAAGTCTCATTAATATATATAATTTTAGATCTCATTAATATATACATATAAATACAAAAAGCATATGAAAAAATGCTGTAAACTAGGAATGCTTTAATGTCTTACTAGTTTATTTTCATCAATTAACAAAATGCAGTGAGTGAAGAGGAATCAAAAATCAAATCAATATTTGGTGTGACTACCCTTTACCACCCTTTGTAGTGACAAATGAGTAGAGTAGAGTTATTTATTTGATTAGGATAACGTATATTAAACAACATTTATGTAAATGCACCAGCCATTCGGCTAATTTTTAACTGTAGTCCAACTTACCTAGCATGCATGTCTTAATGGTGGGAAGAAACCAGAATATCTGGAAGAAACCCACGCAAACATACAAACTCCACACAGAAAGGCCCGGGAAAACCTGGATTTGAATACAGAACCTTCTTGTTCTGAGGCAGAAGTGCTAACCACTGAGCCACCGTGCTGCAATGAAATTAGGTCCTTTCCAGAGAGCAGGGTTATCCTTGTTAAGTGTAAGTGTTTTTCAGGGTCAATGAAGCAGGACTATCCCGTGAGTGTTGTTCATGTGTCACCTGAAACGTTTTCATGTAACCAATACTTTAAAAGTTGGTTTCAGCCTACAGTATGCTGAGGTAGATAGGTGGTGGAACATGACGTCCTATGTGTCATTACAGCATTATTAGAGCTGTGTTGGGAACAAAGAAAAGTCCAAGAAAAAGCAGAAACTGGCAACATGCATTAGCATCTCAGTAAACAATGAACTGAATGTTTTTTGAGATACAGTGAACAATTTTTTTTCTAGTAGTAATAAATTAATAATTTCTTGGAAAGTATACAACAATCCTCCTAGATCCTTATTCCTTATTGAAATACTGTAATTTTGACAAATTATGTTAATGAAAAATCGACAGTGCTCTCACAGCCTAGCCAACAATGTTTGGTTACACTGACTGAACTTTTCCACAAATTGAATCTGGAGATCACATAAACCATTGGTAGCCATTGGGTTAATACTATTTACCATACAAAAACATATTACACATTGAGACACTAACTTAATAATTAATATCCTTTCTATATTTATTTATTACAAAGTTAATTCTGCTTTTCTCACTACAAATGTACACGATTCACAAAAAATTTGAATTGAATGTGATTCTGATTTAAGGCTCACTGTAAAAGTACCAGCCTCTTGATACCCACAAACATGATACCCTCACATATAATGGTTGTTTTTTGAACAATCACAGGAAATCACTTCATGTTTTATGTCCTTCCCTGTGGCTCCTCCATAAATGCAAACAACATTAAAAGTCAGCTGATTTAACTGCCACTACATTCCCAATTTGTCAACCTATAAACACATTATCACTCTCCATAGTTTCACACATGCCTATAATCCGGGACAGCAGCAGTACTATTATAAATAGGTGATTAGTTGTGATTACTTTTAATACTTGACTTGTCCTAACACAGTGAGATACCTCCTTTAGCACATGGTAATGCAGATTTCTGATGAGGTGGAAATGCTGTGTTGTACATGTTAGACAGATGTTCAAAGCCATCTTCATACTCCGTACTTTATTTAACTTTATTTAACTTTTTCCCAACCAGATAGCAAAGAAAACTTATTTCTCACCTTTTCTAATCAGTTCAGTAAAACACCCCTCCACTCATTTCCCATAAATCCAATCTGTGGTGTTTGTTCCATTAATTGATAAACTGCAAAACTTCCTCACCACTTAAACACCCACTAAATCTTAAATAAGTCTTTAATCTAAATGACATGTAACAAAAGTATAATGCCTGCAGAAGTAGGGCAGATTTGATCTGTAATGTTACAGAAACCTCATTGTCTTTTTGTCTTCACCTATTGTCGGTTCAGCAGGTATGAATGCTCATGTGGACTGATTGAATGTGTTTCTGTTGATAAAAGGGCTTTTTTTGTCATAAGTATTAAGTTACTGCTGTTTTGATGGACCAAGGGGATTAAGTGCTTTTACAATCATTCTTTCAACAAGTTAGTTTACCGTATGTAAACTTTTGTACAACATGCTGGAGTTTGTTGTCTATAGTTGATTAGGGTCAATGCTTGTTAAATATCTTGAACCAGGTTTTAATTGTTACTTTTAAAGTTCACCTTGCTCATCATTTCAGCTTCCTACCAATCCCAAAACAAGGCACCATTAACTGTAATAAGAACGCAGACCAGATTTTAACCATTTGATCTGTTTATTAGTCAGTTTTTCATTTCAAGAAAAATGTAAATACTCTTATGTTAAAAACACTCTTCAAAATTACATAAGGTGTGACTGAAAAAGTCAGAATGACACAGCAGGGACTCAGTGCTTACAAACATTATATACATTAGCTTTGTGCTACTTTCCACCGACATTCTGTCTCTGAGAGTTTCTCAGAGGTCAACATGTAACATAACTAACATCTTTTTTTTAATGGACAATGCCGATAGGAAAATTAGACAGTTTTTTTTTTTCGTTAAGTGTTTATACTATGAGCTTCATAATCAAATGATATTTTGCAAAGTATAAATGCCATTAGCAGGCCATCATCTTAGTTGTTGACCAAGTTAAAAAGAGAAATTGGCGTTGTGTCTACTGGAAATATGCGCTGGGTTTAAAAAAAAAAAAAAAAGGGTGAAAGACAAAAAAAGAATAAAGAAAGAGAAGTATAAAAAGGTAAATTCCCTTCAGTCTTCCATTCAGGAAGATGAGTTGAGTGCACTGTGCTGAGTAATATGAGATGTAGGAAGGCAGGGGAAATTTGGGGAGGTGTTAGTTGGACACCAGTCAGGCATTGCTCCTTTCCTCTATTTTAAAGGTCTCCATGGGGCCTTTGCTAAGAGCCTTGATGTCATCCAGGAGACCAGTTGGGGTCAAAATATGAGAAGACCCTGAAAAGACAAAAAAAAAGTGTAAAGCACCATTACATGCCAAATTAGAGCATACGTCATTTCAATATCCCGACAGGCTCAAGTAAGTGGTGTAAAACAGCTAGTAATACTACAATTCAGTGGGTGTTTCCAGTCCAAAAGACTAAATTAATTGAAGTTTATAATACTGTATCAAACCCACCTTTTGTTTATTTGCATGGCCACAACTCAACAATACACCAACTAGATTTCATCACAACTACATAAGTGTAGTTAGAAAGTTCTCCAGGACTTTTTATGTGAAATCAAAGTGCTGAAAATGCAAATATTTTACATGGCCACAGAAATAATCTGTGTAATCTTGTATCAATGCTCACCTATGATGACCTCACAGGATTTTACTGCCTGGGTGACCTCATAGGCACAGCGCATCTCAGAGTAGCTGATTCCTCCTACAACAAAAATGATGAGGCGTGAGCCGGTCCGGCGGTCGTCCTGAGAGCTGGCTTTGTGCTTCTGACGGGCACTGTGGAGTACAAGGTGGTCAACAGACATTTACCAAGAGATACAAAACGTGACAGTTGCATGTGCAAATTGAGGTGGAAGTAGTGGGATTGAACACCAATGATCCCAATATGATCCCGCAAATGAAACTCCTGAAATATAAAAAACGCCAAACAAGATATTTGCAGCCAGTGCAAACCACACACACCATACTAACAGCTGAGGCTGAAAGTAGTAGCATGAATCACCACTAGAGGGCACTACCTTATCACTTGTTTACTGTCTGGATTTGTCTGTATATAAATGGACAAAGCATCTGGTTTGGCAAAGTGCTGCAAATGCAGAAGTTCCTTAAACCTGCATTCTATCTGAATTCCAGCAGAGGGGGACAAATGTGATTGCAAAATAAGGTCGGTTTCTGTAGAGGTTTATGAAAAAGTGACACTTCTCACTTGATTTATTACCTCTTTAAACATTTTTATAATGGATTTTTGGTCTCAATCGCTAGTTTTAAAAGGTCCCATGATACGTTGCTCTTTGGATGCTTTTATGTAGACCTTAGTGGTCGCCTAATACTGTATCTAAAGTCTTTTTCCCAAAATTCAGCGACTTACAGTGCAGAATTACAGTCACTAGAGCCAGTCCCACAATGAGCATTCCTTAGTATGTACCATTTCTGAGTCGGTTGCTTTTGAGGAGGAAAGAAGGGGGGGTGGAGGGTGGGGGTGTGGCCTTGACCTACTGCCACTTTGTCCCACCCATAAAAGAGAGAGACATTATGGAGCAAATTCTCTGGGCAGCACAGCAGAGAAAAGGGAGGTAGCCTTGCCTTTTATGAGATCATAAGGAGCAAGGTTTCCTCCCTTTCTCAGATTTTTCTGTTTCCAGATCGGCCCATCTGAGCTTTCAGTTTCTCAAAGGCAGAACAGGATACCCAGGGCTCGGTATCACCATTTCTAACCACTCGTGACCATTGGCAGACTGGGGGAACTGTTATTAATGTCAAAAAACCTCATAAAGTAACATTTTCATGGCATGGGACCATTAGGTCTTCTGCAACACAGAATGATGTTTATTTTTTTAAATAATGGTCTTGTTGATTTTAAAATCGGCAATAAAACTGGGAGTGTTTTAAGGCATGGCTATGATGTGATTGCCAGTATGTAGTATTACAAGGATGTAACATAACGTAGAGTGTAAGCAGCTCCCTCACTCCTCCCTCTCATCTGAAATAGTCACATCCGCAACCAGGATGGCTGCACCCGTAACGGCAAACTCAACAACTCAAAGCAGAGCTCCACAAACCAATGGGTGACATCACACATGCTCTGTTCACTAATTTTACAGTCAATGGTAAAAACAAAAAAGGATATTTTGTGTGTAAAACATGTCCCTTTTGAGTGACAGTATAAAGAAATGTAGATTTATTTCTAAGAAGTGTTCCAACACATGTAAACAAGGCATGAGCATTGGACATTAAGTTAGCAATTGGGATGAACCCGTAAAGATCACAGCATTTTTAAAAGAATTTATATTTATCCCCAGAAACTAACTTACCAAGGTCTAGTGTAATAAAAAAAAAAGAAAAGAAAAAAAAGTTGTACCTGACAGCCCCGGAGCCATTCCAGGCAGCAGGACACTCAGACTGGTGTGGCCACTCTGTGGTGTCCAGTTTGTTCTCCACGGCATCCTGAAAGTAACAGACTTGTTATACATCTGTCATTTGTAAAAGTTAAGTCCCATGGAGAAAGAAAACCATTTGGGCAAGCCAATACACACATTTGACTTTCACTTTAATGAAAGTAAAAAGACAGTCTGTTAACTACTTTGAAGTAGAAGACCCCTCTGTGACCAAGAAACCAGCAGCAGGTGCAATCTTTGGACTGGCATGACCATTTCTCATGAAAAGTACAAGATGCATCAGTGGAGGATGTCAAAATACAGCCTAAAGAACACTTTTAAGTCTCAGAGACTTTCAATTTTAGCTAAACTGAAGACTAAACAGATTATGCATATCCACTTCTGGCACTTATAGCATGTCTCTGAAAATTACACAGATTTGTTTTGGTCGATTTCCTGCTGCAAAAGGAAACTCTTCACCACAGTTTACATTAAACCAGGTGCTTGGGTGTTGAAGACTGCTCAGAAATGGCTTTTTCAGGTGTTAAAAGAAAAGGGAAGTCACAATGAGGAGAAGACACAAGGAACGTTTCATGTTGTAGATCAGCCAAATGTCCTGCTTTTTGGAACATTACAATCAAATTACAGTACATGCAAATCCCATCTGTAAACAAAATTGCAACAATGAGCCTTCCCAGCTGGTAAGCTACAGACTTAAGATTTTGTTTTTAAGACAATTTCAACTTTCTTTGGGACCAGTTTCCTTAATGGGCATCACTTGACATACTAACATGTGGAATTTCACTTCTGTGCAATTACAAAACTCAAATTAAGTAATTAAGTTTCAGAATGAACCTTATTAGGAGAAGCGCTGCCTCTTAGTTCCCCATCTATTTCAGAGAATTAGACTCAACAGCAGATTATTAAATGTAACAGTCTCAGACCCGTTATATTAATAACGGCTTACAATCTAAAAACAAGCGGCCACAAGCAAACTTCCTCCAAGACAGTGTGAAAGGTAGGTTAACAGTAATGTGTGCGTAGCATGTATCTTTTTACAGTGACATCTTACCTCTGTTTTAACACAAAACATGTCACCTCACTACAATAACCTCTTCTATGGAAGGCGTTTGCATACATACTGTAAACATATTTGAGGATCAGTACAGCAGGATGTTGCTGAAACAAATGGAACATCCCCAGGGATCAACACACAAGTGGTGCATTACTGTCCCTTGTGGATGCTGAGATAATGTCTTTTACAAATGGATAAGGAAGTACAGAAGAAACATACTGTATATGTGACACTGCCTAACCTCTTTTTGTGGTTTCATAGTTCTATTCATCATTTTCACTGACCTAGATCGGGCCACATGTTGAGATTTGTAAGAGATAACTTAGTTTGATGCCAGAACTCCTTTTTCCTTCCTATTCTACATCCCATCTTTACCAACTTTAAATCACTGCTTCATAGTTGCATCCAAAACCTTTTCTCTGCAGTCATGCTACCTTATTTATTATTACATCCATAATTGCTAAGCCTCCTGTTTAGCAAAGCAAATCCAATCAGAGAGAGTTTTCAAAGAGCTGTATGTAAATTGTATAAAATAAAAAAAAAGGTGTAAATGCAATGTAATCATGCAGAAATGATAACTGCTAATACTTTGTATAATACAACATACAATCTGGAAAATCTGCTCTCACTGACCTCCATCACATCTTTTATAACAGGAGTCCATCTGGAAAGGTTATAAGTCTGATCCTGGGAACGATCCCGTCTAGTTGGTTTGCGAGAGAAGAAACTAGGCTAGAAAACAAAAGTACAAGAAACAGTAATCAGTGTTCAGTTGAGACTAATCCGAACAAATGACAAGACAAGAAAAAAAGATTTTATTTTTTTTTTGTTTTTAGAAAAGAAAAAGGAAACCCATTTATCTTCATTAGTATTTTAACCCATGGTTATGCTTCTTCTTCTACACATACCGATGTGATGATGGGGACCCCCAGCTCTTTCCAGTTCAGGATAAATTCGCGTTCGTCCTCGATCTTAACATGCTGGATGAGTTTGCTTAAGTTCTCGTCGGTTGTTCCTGTTTACACAAACCAAACAAACCAGTGTAAAAATTAAAATTGCGTCCATTCGCAGCCATTCAAGTCTATGCCTGATATTCCACCAGATCTTTTTTAATTAAGACAACGACAGAAAAGAGAAGGTGTGAAGTTTAATTCCAGGAGTGCTTGGAGTGGAGGGTAAATACTAATTTAATAAACATGTGATTGTTCTGGAAAGTATATGTAGAGATGGTAGCACTTGTTTTCTACTTAAGAGTGACATGACACTGCCATGACACAGTCATGACGCATGAACCCTAACTTTAACCCTAACCATAACCACAACGTTTCATAACAAAACCGAATGACACGGACTTAAAAAGCATTATGTCATAAACGTGACATGTTAATAAGGTTTCATGACACGTTTATGACAGTGTCATGTCATGTTATGTAGAAAACCAGAAGCAGCACAGCCAGTGGCTTTTAGTTTATTATGGCTGCATCCACTTAGTCAAATAATTAAAAATCAAGGTCTTGATCAACAAGGACGTCCATTTTAGTTCCATTTTATGGTCTTGGAAAATTATATCTACATTCTTGTGGCATATTTGTGTGTATATTTTGTAATGTGGTCTATAAAATAATGTGAAAAAAATAAAAATAAAATGAACTAATGGATTAGTCTATGAAATGTTAGGACTTGTAGTCATCAGTGAATTTCTTTCAGAAAATCCTTTATATTATTGTCTCATACGGTACTTTACATATCTTCTGGTAACCCTGCACACGAAAAGGTCCCTGAAACTGAAAACTACAAAGCAAAATGAAGGTTTACAGAATGCTCATGAAAGGACAGTTGAAGGAGACCAGTCTGCAGCAGGAGAAGTTTGCTGTACCGTTGAGGCTGAAGATGTAGAGCAGCACAGCTCTGATCTTGTCGTGGGTGCTGTATGGGTTGAGCAGCACAGGCAGCAGGGTCCTCATGGGATCTTTCACCTTCACCCCCTCCACGTCTAATCCCACTGCAAGGTCCTAAACAGATACAAACCTTATTTTACAGTGCTGCTTATAAATTTAGCAACCCATTTTCTTTGTGAATGAATAATGTATTGTAAATAAATAATTGGCATGGGGTACTTTCCATAAATTAGTCTCTCAATCTGAATCAAACCAGCTACTAGGCTAACTAAAACAAAGCAATGCCAATCTCTGGGTATGGTGAAGGGTTTGTGATGATGTGAGAGTATTTTAATTCCAAAGGCCAAGGGAACCTTATCAGGATGCATAGTATCCTGGATCCATGAAATAACTGGCCTTTAAAAATAAAACTATGCCTGCCTCTATGGGAATTTAACATAGGGGTGTGTATACCTATTCACCCTGTATTTTAAGGAAGAACATTTATTTATTTATGATACATTATTCATTCATAAAGAAAATGGCCATCCTTAATGGTTGGCCCAACGTTTATTCCTCTTTTTAGTCAACTTTAGCATGTGTTCCTAAACTTACGGGCAGCACTGTATAGTTTGTTTAGGCAGGAAATATTGTGAATGTTTGCATGTTTTTATTTATTCACAAAGCTCCACATATTTCTCATTTGGATTCTGACTAGTACAACTAACACACTTCACATGTATCTCTTAAGGTCTAACTGGGTAAATAACTACAGAAAGGTACTCAGTCTCCTGCTCAAAGGAAAATGCTTGTTCTCATGAGGTTTTCTACCTTGCAAATGTTAGACCTACTCTATAAACCACTGCACCCACTGACTTGTTCAATCAAGGTTAAGTGGTAAAAAATACTTGCCACTTGTTCCACCAAAACAGATGATGGATCACACACAGACCTGTTCAGCTTTGCAGAGTTTCTCCACGTTGTTTGCGAAATGGCGCATGCAGTCCTCAGCCAACTGCAGATGAATGGTTTTCTAGAATTCAGACAGGGAGAAAAGTTGAAAAAATATGAAAAGAACTATGTACAAGCATTGTTACTGAGTGGAAGACAAATATATTTATCACAGATTCCAGAAACTGTGACTTTCTGTTTTGCTTCTAAACATGGTGAAGTCATCCCCACATGATAGCAGGCTTTGGAGTCTCCCCACCCAACCACAACATAATGATCACTTGACTCTAGAATTAGAGATACCACTCCAAAAGCAACGGAATTACTATTGGTGCCCCATACCTCAGTGACTTGTTTACGGAACGCAGGCATCTTCTTCATCATCTGGGCCAAATTGCTAATAGTAATCTGAAAACCAAAAAAGAAAAGAAATATTTGCACAATACATTTTAAGGAGGAAATACACAGCTCAAGAGATCGGGGACGCCGATGAGAAGAAACCACAGCCCTATACCTTCCCATCTGGCTTCCCTTCTTTCTTGCTAGCAGATATTTCTTTTACCAACTTGCGGATTTGTCTATAGTGAGAAGGAAAAAAGGGGTTAGTGTTGGGATGTCGACGACTGTAACGGGACACTGCCATTGTTCAGAACTTGCTCACTTACTCTGAGACGTCAGCAATGTGCTTGTGCCTCAGCTTCACCCAGAGCATGTCGTCCTCATTCAGCAAGGCCTGCTTCTCTGAGCCATCTTTAGCCTTGTACCTGGCAACATAAACAACCAGATAGTTGGTTGTTAGTAGGGCTGCACAATACACAGTTTTTTGTTTTTGAAATCGTCATTGAGATATCAAATGTTGCAATATACACATCACAAAAGGCTGTAACATATTGCAAAAGGCAAAAAGATTTAAGAATTGAAAGAAAATATCAGTGGAAAATGGCACTTTAAAAGTAACTTGTTCTCCTTTTAGTGGTGTATTTCATGATAAAATGAAAAGTTCAATAAAAGATCATAATGATTTACTTTTATTTGTTTAAATTCAACAAGCAACTTTCTGTATTGTTTATTGCAAGTAATATCGTTATACTTAACCACATTATTGCATGTTTCATATTTTCCTCATATCTTGCAGCCCTAGTTGTTAGCTAGGAATGTATTGTCTACATTTAAGAAACACCTTGTCCGCCATATGAGCATGGGGCGATGCTCATGTTTATTGTGTATGTGTGACTATGGTGAGATTCAGTAGGAAAAGCTTGTATTACTTGTAGGTGTCGTTCTGGATATCAATGAGGTCGTAAGCCATGGCCTGGTAGGTCAGCTCATGCAGGATGGGGCTGACGGGGTCAATACCTCTCTCCACTATCAGCAGCTGGGCCTGGGTCTTTTCCTTGTGATAGGGTGAGGGGGGGCAGCGGGGGGAGGCAAACAGATAAAGAGTAAATATTATACCGCATTTTCTATAGAAATCAAAACCCAGGGGTTATTGTCTGACGGTGACATTTAGCCTTTTACCTTTCTTTATGTGATACTGCTGAGCTGCTTTTCCATTTTCAAATTTCTGGTAAAGAGCAACTACATACTCTGCTTAAGGCAAAGAAGGGAATCTTCTCCGCTTTTACAGGCTTTCAGTGGAAAATAATAGTCATTTCAGGGTCAGATTTACTCCCTGGGCTAAGATCTTGTGTATTCTGTCAACATGCTTTGTTCAGCAGGTGTCTCACCTTTTTCTTGCCACTGTCATCCAGCTCATAGTGTTTGGCCAGTTTGTTGTCCACCATCTCAGCAAGGATCTTGGCATTCACCATGTTGCTGTTATGATATAAATTGTTTTCAATTAGTTATTACAGTTACAATGATACACATCAAGGCTGCACTGATGAAGCTTTTGCTTTTGTTTCACATGGTTTGACTGGCTTGTGTATGTGTATATTTTGTATGTATATTGTGGGGAAAATAAACTCGTACTTCATGTAAGATAATAAAAGCCACACATTGATGTCGTTTGGATTCACATTTCAATTTTAAGACGTGTTAAGGTCCAGCAAGGTGAAGAGCCGCTTACAACTGTATTTAAGCTTCATTTCTTTTCTGCCAGTTATGTTACATATTCTTTGGTCACGATTCCAGCTTTTCCGATAAAAAGTCTCACTATGCTTGGGGGCTGAGGTGTGTTGTAAGCTGAGGAACCAAGTCTTCTCTGGCTTACTTCTTGTATCTGACCCCGGGGTACTCGTCCAACGTGGCACAGAGCGTGACAAGCTGGTCTGCGAGTGTCTCCAGTGTCTTAGTTTTGTCCTGACTTTTGGGACTGTAGATTCTTTGGAAAGCCCCCGGATTATCACATGTGAACACCTGAAAAGAATTCAACACACCAGAATAAAAAAAAAATATTCTCTCTATGTACTCTAAATGTAGTCATAAAATAAAGCAAATTGTGGATATTTTATTCTTCAAGAACTTAACACCTGATAATCAACAGAAATCAATAACTCTGATTTACTGAAATTTCAAAACAAGTGAAAACCTAAAAGGCCTTTTTTTTTTTTTTTTTTAATACGGAGAACAACCAGTTACAGTTCCCAAGCCACTGGTGTAATACAAAGTTTGTCAAATCATTAAGTCATAGCTTAAAGCAGATAACGCCCATTGGAGTCCCTGACAATTAGGGCTGGGCGATAGAGAGAAAATCATATAATCACAATATTTTTGACCAAAAACCTTAATATCACTTGAAAATTGTACTCTTGATTACTTTTGCTTCCACTAAATGTTTACGCACTGAGATTTTTGATAAATAATCATCAGTAATTTGGATATAATGACTTAGTGGGTAAAGGCAAATAATAGAACAGTTGCAACAGTCTGGTAAGTTCAGAAAAGTACATCACTTTACTATAATGCAGCCTTTAAAACCAGGAAAAGACAACACTTAAGCAAAATCTAAGACAATATCTAGTCTCATATCACAATATTGATATATTGCCTAGGTCTACTTAAAGTACTGCAAATCTCTTTCACCCATTGGCAAGACACTGAACACCACATTAGTTTTCCCTCATTTAACAAATAGTCTGATTAAACAGAGGAAATGGAGAATTACAAAAGAACATGAAAGAACAAACTCCTTAACCACTCACTTGTGCCTCCTGTGGCATGAAGGACATGTTTATTTCCTTACAGACTCGTATGTACTTTGCACAACACTGCTTCATGTTGTTGAACAGGTCATCGGGACAGTCTGTGGGACCAAAAAGCTTTTAGTTTGTATCTAACCTGTTTATCAACACAAATAAAAAAATTATCAAAACAACATATTGATTATGTTGGATAAATAATTTGACAGTTATTTTCCTACTGTATTTTACTTACAGTCCGTGAAATAGACATATGCTGCTTTATATTTAGGTTTGGTCTTGAAGTCAGCAATGAAGGCATCAACACACTATGAAAAAAAAATTGATTTGAGATCACCAGAATGAAAATTTGCAGCAAATAGAAACTTCAATCCAACCAGCAATATCATTACAGGGATATAAAGGCAAACCTGAGCGGTTGGTGACATGAAGTAGATGGCCTTCATTTCTGGAACAGGCTCTCTGCTTTTGAACAGGTCCTCCACGACTAAAGAAACAACATATTTATTTGAACAGAGTAGCTACAGAAATCCACATACAGAATGCAGTTAGTTTGGTTTATTACCTGTATTATATCACAAAGAGTGTTTTACTGTTCTGGGAACCTACTTGTTATTTTTTCTGACATCAGATCGGACATTTTGCAGCATGATGAGAGGAGCTTGGTGGTGAAGGGGTCTAGAATCAATACCTGGGAAGAAGATAAATAGGTATTGGTCAGTTAAGCGATGTATCACGCTGTAATATGTTGCCAGAAATTGCAATTCTATGCCGAGTTACAGTGCACAAGTGGAATCTATCAAATAAAAGTTGGATCTGTGGTGTTGAGGTAGTGCAATTACAATCATAGACTGCATTGAGTACAAGGAAGATTTTCCTACCTTCCATACTTCAGAGTTCTTGCAGTCTGTAATAATTGTATCTTTTATTCCTGAAAGAGACACAGAACATGACTTGGGAATAACAACATTACTGAAACCAGAAAAAGAAAACTTACTGTTCATGACGACCCTATCTGAGCTGTAGCTTGGTTCTACTGCGGAAGCACTACAGAGTCTAAGTGATTCAAACTTCAAAATGTTTAGCTACATCATCTCCTGATCAACTAAACATACATTGATTGGGCTAGTTCCAGACTTGTGTATAGAACTGTTTGCCATTGAGTTTCATGTAATTTTGCGGTCTTCAAATTTGTGATTTGTTATCATTTTTCGTATTTTACCGACTCCTAAATTACCACTGGAAACATTATGAATAAGGTCACAGCAGTTTTCATGAATGTTCCTAAATAAGCTATTCTATTATACTTGCATTATATGACCAACCATATTAGAGATATACTGTACGTGTGGATAGTTTAGAGTGATTACACTCTTTGGTTTATGAAATAAACGAAAGTGTGTTAAAAATGGAGACAGTTCAAGTGTATGTATCTTTATTGAAGTACACAACCTATTAGCTACATTAGGCTAACACTGCTGTAGTAATACAACTACCGCGTAATACATCCTAACGTCTTAATCTTCACTTTTTTAGATATTAATTCAACTTCATGGAGACTTTTTGGGGACTGTGATGCATATTGTAACCTTTATTATATCAGCTAAGTAAGTTCTGTTTACATTAGACTGGATCCGTTTTAGCTATCGGCTACATGTAGCGTTGCCAAAAAAATACGACAATTGAGTGTAAAGTTATAATTTTCCTTATTTTAACCTCAACCCAAGCTCTTAACCCCCAACAACCATCTCTGCGACATCTTTAACTAGGATGTTTTGCCTCATATCTGCACACAAGCCTGCAGATATGAGGCAAAACATTAGATATATGGCTATGAGGTGGGGCTCAGAGACAGAATTTGGCCTCATTCCGACTACTCTTTTCAAAAGTGGGATAACAACACTCCCTATCAGTATAGTTATAATAAACAAGAGTGCCAGGTGGAAACACAAGTGCCGTCTGTGATTATCCTATCAAGTCTCTATTTAACGGTATAAGTCGAGTCTTCACCCAATTCGGTTTAGTAAACTTCCGTTACGATAAACAGAAGCATGAAAATGTCCCTCCAAGATGCAAAGTCACAAACGGTAAATGTAATAGCACGTACTCAATAGCACTTTAAGTCAACAAAACGTTGTTTTATCCTATTTCACATGTACAATAAACCTCCCCCGTTTGGTTGAACTTACTTTTCCAAACTATTCTTTTCAGCCCGTGATCACTGCCCGTTGCCATCTTGTTTTTTTTGTGCGCCTCTTCCTCTTCCTGTCCCACCGTGGTAAAGTTGGTTTTATATTGGACGTTGGATATTCGACACATTCGATGCAGCTTGACATTTTGACCTAACTCAGCTAAATCCCTTACACATAACACAAAGCTTTTTCTTTTTCTTTTTTTTCAAAACAAACCCTTTGATTTTTAAAAATATTTTATAATGTTAGAAAATGCTACGAATCTGTCATGAAGCTTGGCTTAAAGTATACTTCATATTTATACTTTTTATTTTTAGTGTATACTTCACCTTTTGACCTATCTCAAAAACTCAGCTGAAGCTGAAGCTGTGAGCAACAGTGTGAAAAAACGTTACTGCTTACACTGATGTTGATATACATACAGGCTAGCAGGACGGTCTGGTTGTTCGCTGTACGTTTTGTTGGGAAAATGTGAGATGTTCGAGTCACACACGTCTCATCTTCATATCAGAAATCTGAATTTGGCGACGCACGTGTGACGTCAGCCCATTCTCGCTCCTGCTTGATCAGCGGCTTTCAGAGTCACATACTGTTATAAAGTCTGGCACATGGATGCTGCGATTGGTTGAAGTCCCGGGAAACTCTGGTTATTGGTCAAGTGAAAAACTAATTATGAAATTGAAGGATGTACTTAAAAGAAAAGAAGCTTTGTGTTATGTGTTTGGGAGTTAGCTTAGTTCAATAGAAGTGTTTTGAGATGGATAAGGTCAAAAGATGTTTTGAATGTGTTGAATAGCCAACGTCCAATATAAAACCAACTTTCCCCTGTCGTGAATGAGCTGTAGTTCTCTTACATCCATGGTGTAGTTTTTAAGAGGACACTATAGGCCAAACCGTGGCTGTATTATGTAATTTGAACATTGATCTGCTTTAGATATACTGTACATTATAATTTAAATTGGCAATTGTTATATATTTGAATCTATAACTGAAGCCAACCCCAACTAAAGGAATATTAACACACCCTATCACTGCTGGTCTGCCACAACTTTTTGTTGAAGGATGTGACTTTGATGAAGTAAAAAATTTAAAACAAAACAGTTAAACTTATGTTTAGTTAGCCTACATCTCCATACCTTGTATCTTTCAGAAACTCAATTTCCCAAATCTATTTGAAAAAAAACTATTCACATAGCTTCTTAATAAGTATAACTCTGTTAAGCAAAATAAATCCATTAAATGATTAGATAAGACAACGATTTGGAATTGAAACTAATACGTGTGGATTTTGTGAGGACACTGAAAGGACTGGTCATTTATTTTTCCATTGTATTCTGAAGCCTTAAGACTGGATACATAAGGGGCTTTGTCCTGGGTTCTTTGACCTAAAAACTTTATGTCACACCTCAATGAAGAAAGCGAGGGATTTGAGGCCTTAAGGTAGGGGAATCCAATTCCTTTGTCAGACCCCTATCATGCCACATTTTTTGGTATCATACATCCTTGAATATAGACTATCATGCCTATAGCTACAGAGGTGTTTCTTTCTCATGCTACCCAACCTTCACCTGCCCTAAGGTGCATCTCTCTGCTTCGCTATGACTGGACATTTCCCTCTAGTGGGAGGGACCAGATGCAGGTATTCCAACCAGCATAGACACGATCTCAAAAAAGGCCAGTTTAGAGTAAAGCACTTTCACAAAATCTAACAGAACCTGCAGAGCGTGAGAAAAAGTGAGACACAGAAGTGAAAAATGGGGCCTATGAAGTGGCTGGTGACTTTTGTCTGGCTGGGCATATGCTCACAGGTACAGTAATGGAATAACATTTGTTATAATAGATAACTAATTTCAAATTCATGCACAGAAATATTGAATTGAAATGAAAGGAGCACATGCAATGGAACCTTAAATAAATAGTTACTTACTTGATAGTAACTTGAATTTATTTAAACAATTGTTTATAATAATTTCTCATCTAAATTTGCAGGCTGCTGCCCAAGGTACTGTATGTTCTCTTTAACCATTTACACAGAATTTGTTTGTCAAGGTGCTGAACAGTTGTTATAACGATCACAGTTTCTTTCATTTCTCTCATCAGCTATCCAAGTATCCGTGTTCACAGTAACATCCAAGACTGCCATTCTCAGATGGACCAGGTTCTCTGGAGCCAGCTCATACAAGATCACTGTTGCCCCCCAAAACTCACCAAGCAACCCCATTGCTTTTGCCACGTTTGGGCCAAACACAGTACTGGGATCTGTCAACTCTCTGACCCCAAACATCCTTTATACATTTACAATTGAAGCCCTGGATAATTCCCAAGTGAGACTGAGCTCTGCAGTTGTTGATTCATTCACAGGTGAGCTACACTTATGTCCATACCAGTAATGTTTAAGCATTTAATAACACAAAGTCTATTTCGTGCTAACCCTGATGTTGAATTTTCCATTTTAAAATCAAACTGTTTTCGTACTAAAGGTTTTGGTGTTGCGTGTGTTTGGCTTTGTCTAAGTTTCATGTTGAAATATTTAGGCACACTAATTCACTGTCAACAGAGAAAACTGAACAAAATAGTGGATCCAGAACGATCACTACCATTACTATGTCAATTTAAACACTTAAATATAACTTTGTTGATGGGCAGATGACAATGACCACATAAGACCTACTTAGTTGCTATTAAAATATTTTAAGATGATTTATTTGATTGTTAAATTCAATTTCTGGCTTTCTCAGACGTACCCTGGGAGATGAGACGAATTAAAATGTTGTTTTCTAGTCCCTGACATTTTTGGGTCATAAGGTAGATTCCACAGCCAACTGTTGCTGAGAAGGTGGAACCCATCCCCCAACTCTCATTACCAAAATCTTTCTATTTGAAGTTAATTTGACAGTATTGTCCGCTTCTCGGATGCCATCTATGATCTGATTGTATATTTTAGCCCCTGATATAATGGAGCCCATCCAGACAGTGAAGCCAAAGGACAGCACAACCTTGATGGTGGGCTTCAGCTTGATGACCGGGGCGACTCGTTACATCATACGAATCCAGAATGATGATGGCTTTTTCAGAGAAGACGAAGTGTCCTCCTCCCCCGCTGAGATTGAGTCCCTCTTGCCATACACTGAGTACACGCTCAGCATCATGTCTGCAAACAGTGGAGGCCGGAGCCAGCCGTCTCTTCCTATGACTGCAAAGACAGGTACTTTTGTTTTGTCATGTTATCTTTATGTGTGCAGAATGTAAGATTTTCACTTCCACAGCTGGGAGTCAAAACCTCATAATTATATTCAGTATGAAAAAACACCCAAGTGGTGGTTTATGTTTGAAACTATTCCCACATTTATTGTGTACTGTTCTCATCAGTCCACATGACTTGCAGAAGGCACTTGATCTGCTTCATTGTCCCATAGCAGAGCCATTCTACACAGGACTGTGAGTGAATGTCTAAACACGTCATTGTCAGTGTTTGTGCAAATCCAAGTTCTTCTTAGCCCATAAATGCATCAACGCCCCTCACAGCCTCTCCTGGATCGGTGTCAACTATGCCTGACCGTTCTACGTCAAGCACAATGTATTGACCTTATCCTGAGAACATAGCTGTCACCACTCACCTCCCCACCCTCATCCTGGGAGGAAAAGCTGATCCACATGAGTAAAAACAACATGCTAAAAGCAGTTTTACCATTTTTGATCACTGTTTGCCATTATCACTTTCTTATTTCATTTCATTTCACAAATGTGGGCTACCTAATATGTTAGGTTTAAAATTAACTATACTATACATACATTTATTGAAAGATTCTTACATGTTCAAATTCTAAAGACATGCTTTTCAGTTACATTTTGGAATCAAACAACATGGAACAATGGCCTAATTTCACACATCTGAGGCGAATTGTTCACCTATAGTCAGAAAAAACATGAAAACTGATTTTCATACAGAAGGCATCTAAAGAAAAATTGGGGGACTCATAGTTATGTATGTAACTTGGATGTTGAGCAATTTGTGACAACATTGGTGAGTACTTAAAATATGTTGAGACCTGAGACTTAAATTTACAAAAATTAGGACTTGAGATTTGACTTGGACTTAACAGCTGCAAAACTTGACTTACTTGAAATTTGTCTCACTAAAGTCTTAGCCCCCCAAAACATGGCTTCAAATCTTAAAATAATAATGACTACATAGGAAACAGTCAAAGTAAAAATGCATCTTTAAGTATTAATGGTACAGCCTCCATTCCCAAAAATGTTCCATACATGTAAAACTTGTCAACCTTTCTTGTCCTCCACAGTTTTGCCTCCTCCTCAGATTTCCACCTCATCTCCCAACAATGACAGCATCATTGCATCCTGGGCCCCTGTTGCTCACGCTGTCCAGTACAGCCTTTCTATATACGACTTTGGCTCAGACACCTACGTAAAGCACAACACCTCCAACACCAATTTGACCATCTCTGGCCTGGCTGCTGGCACACTCTACGGCATCAAGGGTTTCGCCTGGGACCTCGAGGGCCGAGGGGGAGAGAAGAGTCTCTACATCAACCAAACAACAAGTAATGAGGCTTCTCTCTGTGTTTTTAAACTCTGTGAACGGCTGTGTACATGCAATCACTTACAACAGGAAAGACACAGGCAAGCTTCTCTAACTACATGCTCCATGTGCTTTTATAACACTACAGGGGTTCCTCGACCACTGTAAGGTTTAGTTGCAGTACCCAAGCTATTTTGGGCCCCACCTAACCAGAATGAATGTAACTAATAAGACTTTTCTCAGATCTTATGACTGTAGATTTCTTTAGCGAGATTTGGCTCTAAGCGTTTCCCAGGCCAGGTTGGAGATATAATCTCTCCACCTAGTCCTGGGTCTTTCCCGGGGCCTCCTCTTAGCATACAGTATGTGGTGATAATATTAGTCCAAAATGATGTAAAAAAAAGACACAAAACTACCACAAAGAGACAAAGAGATGCTAAACGACCAGAGAGGCCAAAAACAACTCCAACGGGAAAAAAAACTGATCAAAAAGAAACATAACACACAACAGAGAACTGCTATGTGTGATATATGTTCTTAAGTTTTAAGTGTGTCAGGGAACACTGAACCTCACCATCAAGGTTGTGCTATCCTTTGCTTTAGCTGTACAGGTAGACAAACACACATTCCCACCTTCAACTCATACCCGTTCCTTGATAGAGAACAGCAGAAACATTTTCTGACATTTAACCTCCGAATAGTCCCAAATCTAGTCGTTGTAAATAGAAAGAGACCTCAGCCACGACCTCCAGTCAGTACATATTTTGATAAAAATTATGATGTCATTATAACAATCGTTATAAAGTGAAATCATATATTTGCAAAGGAACATTAATTTATTCATTTAATTTTCCCAATTTATTGTGGGAATAGAAGTGGAAAATTCTAACTTTAGCCAACCTCTCTGAGTAGTAACAAAATATACAAATCCAGACATTAAAGGGATAGTTTGAATATTTTGAAGTGTGGTTGTGTGAGGTACTTCAGATAGTCAGTGTATTACTGACAATACATGGTAGTCACCCCCCCAGTTTGGAGCAGTCCCAACACGGAAGCTAAGCAATGTACCGCTGTGGACGGGGCCGACGCATATTTTAGTCACTTAAAAAATCCATTCAGGTTTAAATGTAGCTATGTTGAGAATATTTTTACCACGTTACCTTTCAGTCAGACAGCTTTTTCCAGCCTCCATCTTTGCTCTCCTCAAAGCAACCAGACTAATTTAACAAAAACAGTTATTACCTCTCAGAACACAGGAGTTGCTGGTCCACTGCTGTCTCAGTCGGTTAGTTTGTTGGTGCAATTGTGTGACTTGGGTGAAACTTAACTAAACCTTTATAACATCAATATCCCACAACAACAACAACACAAACAAACTAACCACTTATGTTTGTTGCATCATTTTGATGCATGTTTACTTAGCTCTACTTATACTTTACTTTTTTACAGGACCACCAGCGCCATCTATTGTCAATGTCTCTATTGTGACAAGTAATGGTGTGGCCGGACTCTCTGCCTCCTGGAAACTCAGTCAGGATGTTAATGGATCCATTCAGTACAACGTCATGAGTGACTATGGCCACACCTGTAACTCCACATCCAGCTCTTGCACCCTGTGGGCTGTGGGCTGTGGAGAGGTACACACTATCAAGGTCATTGCCATGAACGAGGCCGGACCCAGCGTCCCATCCAGCCCTGTCGTATTCATCACCTGTGAGTATTTGATATTTTAGATACTGATATACACAGCATTAGGTGGGATTAAATAAAGTAGTTTCTACGCAGGTAACTATTTGGTTGCAATAGGCCATTATGGGTAATGAATGAGCAAGCCGTATTCATGGGAAAAAGTATAAATAAGGATTTACTGCATTTATGCATCAATATGATGATACACATGTTTAGTGAGCAACATTCCCATCTAGCACCAGATATTTTACATCAGTGGTAGCTATGGACCTAAAATTAAAGCATTAGGCAGCTCTGAAAGCGCTGTCAGTATACGAGTGTAACTAAACTCCATGCTGTCCTGGACTGCCAGTCCCCTGCCCACCAGAGTCTTTGGCTCTCGTGGAGTCGACAGAAGGAAACTGCACGCTAACGTGGGGCACGGTGCCTCATGCCGACAGCTACGTGGCCTTCTTCAAGAGAGGTGACAGCACGGAGGAGACCTGCAACACCACCAACAACAACTGCAAATACCACTGCCTGTGTGGCCACACATACCTGCTGTCTGTGTTTGCGTACAATGAGGCTGGCATCAGTCCTCAAGGACAGATTCTCAACTATACCACCTGTAAGTAGCAGATGAGACGGATGATGATTCTGGTGATGACCATTATATGTCTATGTCTGTTTACTCGTGTATCACCTGTGTCTTTTAGTGCCCTGTTGTCCAGAGAATGTATCAGTCTCCGTGGTGAGCACTGACACTCTGGAGATCATGTGGAAGGCTTCGCGGGGGGCAGAGCTGTATGAGACTCGGGCTGCAGACAGTTCAGGGGTCATCCTGTGCAACGACACAGCGCCTGTATGCGCTCTCTCCGACCTTAAATGCGACAGTCCCTACAGTGTGGTGGTGACACCCTGCAATGAAATCAGTGGATGCAACCGTGCATGCAAAGCTCACAACAAAGACACAGGTACAAAACTAAATGTTTCACTTAAGTTCTGTTTATCTTGTGCAGAACTTTGTCAACTTTAGCTCCTAGCTTTCACATGGAACAGCAGGAAAATAATTATCCTATTTGACTGAAACTCCACAAAAACTTCAATATAGAGAGTACAATATCTGTGGGTTTTACCCTCAAAGGTACATCCTCGGTAAATCCATTTAACCTTTGATTCCTTCTTTCCTTTGTCGCTATCAGCTCCTTGCATGCCGGTGAATCTGTTGCTGGATCCGAAGAACTCCTCCTGCGTCAGCGTCAGCTGGACAGCAAACAACAGAGCTGCTACTTACACTGTGAGCGCGTCGGGAGATGACGGCCAACACACCTGCACCACCAGCGGAAACAGCTGTGACATCACTGACCTTCCATGTGGCTCCACTTATGAAGTCAGCGTCATAGCAACCAGCGCAGCCGGCCAGAGTTTAACCAGCTACTCTGACTCTCTGGAAACAGGTTGGTGGTCAAAGGTTTGGATTGATCCAAAGGTATTGAAAAACCAATACAAAAGCATGTTAGGGATGTGTTGGGCCACCTAAAGCCTCCAGAACAGTTTCAGTAGGCCTACTCCTTGGCATAGATTTTAGAAGTCCGTGCAATATGAATGCAAATATTTTTGTGACATAAACGCATACAGATGCAGATACGTATAGTAGCTTTGGGTTCCACCTCTAACATCCACATATGTCGTCTAGAACCCTGTTGCCCGATGAATCTAACAGTGGAACAGGAAACACAGGCAGTGAGCAGCATCTTGTGGTCTCACGCCAAGGGGGCGCATTCATTCATCACTTCCCTGACATCAACGCGTGGCCACGCCCGCTGCCACACCCAGGACTCCCACTGCCTCATGGGATGCATCACCTGTGGGACCAACTACACTGTCACCATGGAGGCGTTCAGCAAAAGCGGCCGGATGTCCAACTGCACCTATGAGGGTTTCTCGTCCAGTGAGTCATGATGTTTTCTACCACTGAGATGGAAAAATAACTTTATCACATTTGTTATCTAAACCTAAAAGAGTACTTATTTTAAGGTGTTACTTGTCACAAACAAGATAGAAAATACTAGTTGTCATTTTGTCCACAGACATAATGTGCTGGGGGAAAAAATCAACACTACTTATACAACTACTGGTTTAAATAGAGTCAGTTAAGGCTGCAATGTATACATGCTGTGTAACACACACACACACAAACAAAAAACTGTATTACTGTTCACTTATATTATTAATTTTAAAACATGTATGTAATGACTTATAAATTCAATATTTTAGTTGTAGAGTTAAAGTTTAAATAATACATCCTTCAGTCCAAATGCTGCTAAGATTTATAGCTGAAAGACTCAGTATGTGTCATGTTACTGTTTCTTTTCCAGTTGTCTTTGAAATTGTCTCTATGGGTTTTATTTATGTAATATCCCCCAACATAACCTTTCTGATAATAGACCAATCACTTCATCTCTGTCCCCCCCCCCCCCCCCCTTTCGTAGGTGCCTGCTGTCCGTCAGGTGTCAGGCTCTACAGTATAGCCGGGAACTCTCTGCGAGTGTACTGGCGCAGCGCTGGCAGCAGCCACAGCTACATCACAGAGATGGTGGGCAGCAACAACAACTACACCTGCACTGCCCCCCCCGGAGCGAGCAGCTGTGATGTTGGCAACATCCAGTGTGGGGACGTCTATCATGTAGTGGTGGCTCCGCTCACGCCAGAGGGCAGCAAAGTCCTGTTCTGCCCCCAGAGACTGTACTCAGGTATGACTGTGGGATTTTCAGTAATATTAAGCTGTGAGGAAATATTAGAATGTGAATTTTTATTTATTATTTTAGATTGTTTTTGGGGGGCTTTTCCCTTTATTATTGTGACATGGGTAGACATGAAAGGGGTGATCATCATGATGTTTTATAATGAAAATGCATAAAATAACACACAGTTGGTGGTACTTTTTCATTTGGTATACTTCTGTAAAAGAATTTCATTAGCTTTATTTGGGATCAGATTATCACACAACAGTAGCAAAATAAAGACAATTCAAACACTCTGAATATGGAACATTTTGACTAAAGTTGTTTTTGCTTTTGTCTCTCCTCTCTCAGTCACTTGCTCAGGGAGCAACGTTGGCACAGGTTAGTATCTGCATAAATATTAAGAATTTTAAGTCAAATTCACTGAAACCACCCAAAAAATTACTAGTAAAAAAGTTTAGAAAAACATTTTAAACATACATTAAAAATGTGTTAAAAAAACTTTTTTCTAATGTCACTTTAACCTGTTCTTCTGCAGTGATTTACAGAGGAAAGAGAAGTCTGGATTAACATACGGTAAGTTGAGTAAATATACAATAATTATAAGTAATAGGTTAATTTAAGTTAATTTATGAACACTCCCCTCTATTTAAGTCAAAATGATTACAGTATATCTATTACATAAGCCCATCTGCTGGTCACAATGAAACACTGTATGCATTTTTTTTTTTGCATCAAAATTCCAACACTGACTTAACACAATTTTAGCAAATATCCTCGAATACAAATAAACTTCTTGCAAACTGAATTTGACTGACTCTATTCTTAACAGATGCAACTTACTCCTTCACCTTTGTCATCCTCCTCTTCCTCCTGCTCTACTGAAATAAAGCCTTCACTGCATAGAAGAACAACTGTTATTCTGTGGCCATGATACATGGGTGATAGCATGATGAATAATAAGAAATACATGTTTGTGATATGATTACGTGTTTTAAACTTGCTTTTTAAATAATGTTCATATATCACGGCCAAACTAATCCATCACTGTGCCCTCAACAATCAAGCTCAAGCACTTAAATGACAAAAACAAGCCAACACAGAGAGTGCATTTTGTGTGTGCTGCTCAAAGTATATATCATGAGACAAAAGCATGGGTTTGTAAGAGTGTAATGTAGAGTTTCTCATGATAAAACCTTTGATTTACAAACAATTATACCTACATTGAAACGCAGTACCAAAAACGAAATTGTAATTCGGGTGATGGCGAATTATTTTATCCATGAGCTATTATTAAAGCTAAATAACAAAAATCTAATTGACAAAAAAAAATGAATAAGCAAATCCGTACCAGTGCTTCTCCACATAAAACAATTTAACCCCTTTCGTTTTAAGAATTATGAATTAGAAAATGTGTCAAATTTAAATAAAAAGGAATTGTAGGTGCAGCCCCAAGTACAAAGCCTCCTGATGAAAAGTGGCAGACACGGATCTATGTCACCTCTTCATCTATGTCACACTGTAGCGTATGATCTCTGCCGTGTGCTGTTGCCTGTTCTCAGGATGTATTTAACTGTATTGAATATGTGTCACTGTGGTTGTAAAATCCTGATGCATTATTCAATTAATAAAGAACTTCCAGCATCCTTTTCTTTGTTTTGTGGTTTGTTTTACACATAGATGCAGTGCTTAACAAAATAAAAGGTTAAATTAAACTATGATTCCTATGCTAATTCACTGAAATATTGTTTAATGTGTGTTTTTCTGTCTGGTTGTGCTGTTTGAATCCTCACCGTTGTATTTTTTGCCATAAAAATTACACAGTTCAGTAGTTATAAAAGGAATACCTAGTTTATGATAAGCTGTTATTTTGAAAGAAGTCCATCACAAAGAAGATCTCCTTCAACAATACTCTTTTTTTTTATTTTTCTCCCACATGTTTCACCTGCTATGAAGAAAGACGCCTGGCTGGAAGACCTTTTGTGTTCGGCTTGTTGCTTTTAGACTTTCGTAACTTGTCTGTTTGCTCAGCCACCTTGGTGGAGGGGTGTGTGCTAGTTTCATTACTGTAACAAGTCAGGTAAGCTTACCTCTCAGGGGGGAAAAAGCTACCAACAAATCAAATTTGGCTACATTACTTAAAATCTTCTAATGACCATACTAACAGCTCAGGATCCAGTCCTTAAGATTTGAAAGGCCAGATGGCTGTACCGTTTTCCACCATGAACTGTAAGTTATGAACAAATAGGATTACATACAGTGGGTACGGAAAGTATTCAGACCCCTTTAAATTTTTCACTCTTTGTT